>NW_024609479.1:0-187521 GCF_018296145.1 Oncorhynchus tshawytscha
TTGTCATATATTTGTCATTATATTACCCTGGTCTACCCTCTACTGTCTTTATATTACCCTGGTATACCCTTTACTGTTATTTTATTACCCTGGTCTACCATCTACTGTCATTATATTACCCTGGTCTACCCTCTACTGTCATTATATTACCCTGTTCTACCATCTACTGTCATTATATTACCCTGGTCTCCACTCTACTGTCATTATATTACCCTGGTCTACCATCATTAATTACCCTTGTATTACCCTGGTCTACCATCTACTGTCATTATATTACCCTATTCTACCATCTACTGTCATTATATTACCCTGGTCTACCATCTACTGTCATTATATTACCCTGGTCTACCATCTACTGTCATTATTTTACCCTCTACTGTCATTATATTACCCTGGTCTACCCTTTACTGTCATTATATTACCCTGGTCTACCATCTACTGTCATTATATTACCCTGGTCTACCATCTACTGTCATTATATTACCCTGGTCTACCATCTACTGTCATTATATCATATTCCCTGGTCTATATTACCCTGGTCTACCCTCTACTGTCATTATAATACCCTGGTCTCCACTCTACTGTCATTATATTATACTGGTCAACAATCTACTGTCATTATACTACCCTGTCCACCATCTACTGTCATTATATTACCCTGGTCTACCATCTACTGTCATTAATTACCCTGGTCTACCATCTACTGTAATCATATTACCCTGGTCTACCCTCTACTGTCATTATATTACCCTGGTCTCCACTCTACTGTCATTATATTACCCTGGTCTCCACTCTACTGTCATTATATTACCCTGGTCTGCCATCTACTGTCATTATATTACCCTGTTCTACCATCTATTGTCATTATATTACCCTGGTCTACCCTCTACTGTCTTTATATTACCCTGGTATACCCTTTACTGTTATTATATTACCCTGGTCTACCATCTACTGTCATTATATTACCCTGGTCTACCCTCTACTGTCATTATATTACCCTGGTATTCCATCTACAGTCATTATATTACCCTGTTCTACCATCTACTGTCATTATATTACCCTGGTCTCCACTCTACTGTCATTATATTACCCTGGTCTACCATCATTAATTACCCTTGTATTACCCTGGTCTACCATCTACTGTCATTATATTACCCTGGTCTACCATCTACTGTCATTATATTACCCTGGTCTACCATCTACTGTCATTATATTACCCTGGTCTACCATCTACTGTCATTATATTACCCTGGTCTACCATCTACTGTCATTATATTACCCTGGTCTACCCTCTACTGTCATTATATTACCCTGGTCTACCATCTACTGTCATTATATTACCCTGGTCTACCCTCTACTGTCATTATAATACCCTGGTCTCCACTCTACTGTCATTATATTATACTGGTCAACAATCTACTGTCATTATACTACCCTGTCCACCATCTACTGTCATTATATTACCCTGGTCTCCCCTCTACTGTCATTATATTACCCTGGTCTACCATCTACTGTCATCATATTACCCTGGTCTACCCTCTACTGTCATTATATTACCCTGGTCTACCATCTACTGTCATTATATTACCCTGGTCTACCATCTACTGTCATTATATTACCCTGGTCTCCACTCTACTGTCATTATATTACCCTGGTCTCCACTCTACTGTCATTATATTACCCTGGTCTCCCATCTACTGTCATTATATTACCCTGTTCTACCATCTATTGTCATTATATTACCTTGGTCTACCCTGTACTGTCTTTATATTACCCTGGTATACCCTTTACTGTTATTATATTACCCTGGTCTACCATCTACTGTCATTATATTACCCTGGTCTACCCTCTACTGTCATTATATTACCCTGGTATTCCATCTACAGTCATTATATTACCCTGTTCTACCATCTACTGTCATTATATTACCCTGGTCTCCACTCTACTGTCATTATATTACCCTGGTCTACCATCATTAATTACCCTTGTATTACCCTGGTCTACCATCTACTGTCATTATATTACCCTATTCTACCATCTACTGTCATTATATTACCCTGGTCTACCATCTACTGTCATTATATTACCCTGGTCTACCATCTACTGTCATTATTTTACCCTCTACTGTCATTTATTATTACCCTCTACTGTACCCTACCCTTTACTGTCATTATACTACCCTGGTCTACCATCTGCTGTCATTATATCAACCCGTTCTCCCCTCTACTGTCAATATATTTCCCAGGTCTACCATCTGCTGCCATTATATTTCCCTGGTCAACCCTCTACTGCCTTTATATTACCCTGGTCTACCATCTACTGTCATTATATTAGCATGGCCTACCATCTACTGTCACTATAATACCCTGGTCTCTACTGTCATTATATTACCCTGGTCTACCATCTACTGTTATTATATTACCCTTGTCTACCTTCTACTGTCATTATATTACCCTGGTCTACCTTCTACTGTCATTATATTACCCTGGTCTACCCTCTACTGTCATTATTTTACCCTGGTCTACCATCTACTGTCATTATATTACCCTGGTCTACCCTCTACTGTCATTATATTACCCTGGTCTACCCTCTACTGTCATTATATTACCCTGGTCTACCATCTACTGTCATTATATTCTACCATCTACTGTCATTATATTACCCTGGTCTACCCTCTACTGTCATTATATTACCCTGGTCTACCCATCTACTGTCATTATATTACCCTGGTCTACCATCTACTGTCATTATATTACCCTGGTCTACCATCTACTGTCATTATATTACCCTGGTCTACCATCTACTGTCATTATATTACCCTGGTCTACCATCTACTGTCATTATATTACCCTGTTCTACCATCTACTGTCATTATATTACCCTGGTCTACCATCTACTGTCTACTGTCATTATATTACCCTGGTCTACCATCTACTGTCATTATATTACCCTGGTCTACCATCTACTGTCATTATATTACCCTGGTCTACCATCTACTGTCATTATATTACCCTGGTCTACATCTACTGTCATTATTACCCTGGTCTACCTCTACTGTCTCTACTGTCATTATATTACCCTGGTCTACCCTCTATTGTCATTATATTACCCTGGTCTACCATCTACTGTAATCATATTACCCTGTCATTATATTACCCTGGTCTACCATCTACTGTCATTAATTAACCTTGTATTACCCTAGTCTACCATCTACTGTCATTATATTGCCCTGTTCTACCATCTACTGTCATTATATTACCCTGGTCTACCATCTACTGTCATTATATTACCCTGGTCTACCATCTACTGTAATCATATTACCCTGGTCTACCATCTACTGTCATTATATTTCCCTGGTCTACCATCTACTGTCATTATATTACCCTGGTCTACCCTCTACTGTCATTATATTACCCTGGTCTCCCCTCTACTGTCATTATATTACCCTGGTCTACCATCTACTGTCATTATATTACCATCGTCTACCCTCTACTGTCAATATATTACCCTGGTCTACCCATCTACTGTCATTATATTACCCTGGTCTACCATCTACTGTCATTATATTACCCTGGTCTACCATCTACTGTCATTATATTACCCTGGTCTACCATCTACTGTCATTATATTACCCTGGTCTCCCTCTACTGTCATTATATTACCCTGGTCTACCCATCTACTGTCATTATATTACCCTGGTCTACCATCTACTGTCATTATATTACCCTGGTCTACCATCTACTGTCATTATATTACCCTGGTCTACCATCTACTGTCATTATATTACCCTGGTCTACCATCTACTGTCATTATATTACCCTGGTCTACCCTCTACTGTCATTATATTACCCTGGTCTACCCTCTACTGTCATTATATTACCCTGGTCTACCATCTACTGTCATTACTGTCATCTACTGTTATATTACCCTGGTCTACCATCTACTGTCATTATATTACCCTGGTCTACCCTCTACTGTCATTATATTACCCTGGTCTACCCTCTACTGTCATTATATTACCCTGGTCTACCATCTACTGTCATTATATTACCCTGGTCTACCCTCTACTGTCATTATATTACCCTGGTCTCTACCATCTACTGTCATTATATTACCCTGGTCTACCATCTCTACTGTCATTATATTACCCTGGTCTACCATCTACTGTCATTATATTACCCTGGTCTACCATCTACTGTCATTATATTACCCTGGTCTACCATCTACTGTCATTATATTACCCTACTCTCCCCTCAACTGTCATTATATTACCCTGGTGTCACCTCTACTGTCATTATATTACCCTTGTCTACCATCTACTGTCATTATATTACCCTGGTCTACCATCTACTTTCATTATATTACCCTGGTCTACCATCTACTGTCATTATATTACCCTGGTCACCATCTACTGTCATTATATTACCCTGGTCTACCAACTACTGTCATTATATTACCCTGGTCTACCATCTACTGTCATTATATTACCCTGGTCTACCATCTACTGTCATTATATTACCCTGGTCTACCATCTACTGTCATTATATTACCCTGGTCTACCATCTACTGTCATTATATTACCCTGGTCTACCATCTACTGTCATTATATTACCCTGGTCTACCCTCTACTGTCATTATATTACCCTGGTCTACTCTACTGTCATTATATTACCCTGGTCTACCATCTACTGTCATTATATTACCCTGGTCTACCATCTACTGTCATTATATTACCCTGGTCTACACTCTACTGTCATTATATTACCCTGGTCTACCATCTACTGTCATTATATTACCCTGGTCTACCATCTACTGTCATTATATTACCCTGGTCTACCATCTACTGTCATTATATTACCCTGGTCTACACTCTACTGTCATTATATTACCCTGGTCTACCATCTACTGTCATTATATTACCCTGGTCTACCCTCTACTGTCATTATATTACCCTGGTCTACCATCTACTGTCATTATATTACCCTGGTCTACCATCTACTGTCATTATATTACCCTGGTCTACCATCTACTGTCATTATATTACCCTGGTCTACCCTCTACTGTCATTATATTACCCTGGTCTACCCATCTACTGTCATTATATTACCCTGGTCTACTGTCATTATATTACCATCTACTGTCATTATATTACCCTGGTCTACCCTCTACTGTCATTATATTACCCTGGTCTACCCTCTACTGTCATTATATTACCCTGGTCTACCCTCTACTGTCATTATTTTACCCTGGTCTACCATCTACTGTCATTATATTACCCTGGTCTACCCTCTACTGTCATTATATTACCCTCTACTGTCATTATATTACCCTGGTCTACCATCTACTGTCATTATATTACCCTGGTCTACCATCTACTGTCATTATATTACCCTGGTCTACCATCTACTGTCATTATATTACCCTGGTCTACCATCTACTGTCATTATATTACCCTGGTCTACCATCTACTGTCATTATATTACCCTGGTCTACCCTCTACTGTCATTATATTACCCTGGTCTACCATCTACTGTCATTATATTACCCTGGTCTACCATCTACTGTCATTATATTACCCTGGTCTACCATCTACTGTCATTATATTACCCTGGTCTACCCATCTACTGTCATTATATTACCCTGGTCTACCATCTACTGTCATTATATTACCCTGGTCTACCCCTCTACTGTCATTATATTACCCTGGTCTACCATCTACTGTCATTATATTACCCTGGTCTACCATCTACTGTCATTATATTACCCTGGTCTACCATCTACTGTCATTATATTACCCTGGTCTACCCTCTACTGTCATTATATTACCCTGGTCTACCCTCTACTGTCATTATATTACCCTGGTCTACCATCTACTGTCATTATATTACCCTGGTCTACCATCTACTGTCATTATATTACCCTGGTCTACCATCTACTGTCATTATATTACCCTGGTCTACCCTCTACTGTCATTATATTACCCTGGTCTACCATCTACTGTCATTATATTACCCTGGTCTACCATCTACTGTCATTATATTACCCTGGTCTACCATCTACTGTCATTATATTACCCTGGTCTAAACTCTACTGTCATTATATTACCCTGGTCTACCATCTACTGTCATTATATTCCCTGGTCTACCATCTACTGTCATTATATTACCCTGGTCTACCATCTACTGTCATTATATTACCCTGGTCTACCATCTACTGTCATTATATTACCCTGGTCTACCATCTACTGTCATTATATTACCCTGGTCTACCCTCTACTGTCATTATATTACCCTGGTCTACCATCTACTGTCATTATATTACCCTGGTCTACCATCTACTGTCATTATATTACCCTGGTCTACCATCTACTGTCATTATATTACCCTGGTCTACCATCTACTGTCATTATATTACCCTGGTCTACCATCTACTGTCATTATATTACCCTGGTCTACCATCTACTGTCATTATATTACCCTGGTCTACCATCTACTGTCATTATATTACCCTGGTCTACCATCTACTGTCATTATATTACCCTGGTCTACCATCTACTGTCATTATATTACCCTGGTCTACCATCTACTGTCATTATATTACCCTGGTCTACCATCTACTGTCATTATATTACCCCTGGTCTACCATCTACTGTCATTATATTATATTACCCTGGTCATTATATTACCCTTCTACTGTCATTATATTACCCTGGTCTACCATCTACTGTCATTATATTACCCTGGTCTACCCTCTACTGTCATTATATTACCCTGGTCTACCATCTACTGTCATTATATTACCCTGGTCTACCATCTACTGTCATTATATTACCCTGGTCTACCATCTACTGTCATTATATTACCCTGGTCTACCATCTACTGTCATTATATTACCCTGGTCTACCATCTACTGTCATTATATTACCCTGGTCTACCATCTACTGTCATTATATTACCCTGGTCTACCATCTACTGTCATTATATTACCCTGGTCTACCTCTACTGTCATTATATTACCCTGGTCTACCATCTACTGTCATTATATTACCCTGGTCTACCATCTACTGTCATTATATTACCCTGGTCTACCCTCTACTGTCATTATATTACCCTGGTCTACCATCTACTGTCATTATATTACCCCTGGTCTACCATCTACTGTCATTATATTACCCTGGTCTATATTATCCCTGTCATTATATTACCCTGGTCTACCATCTACTGTCATTATATTACCCTGGTCTACCATCTACTGTCATTATATTACCCTGGTCTACCATCTACTGTCATTATATTACCCTGGTCTACCATCTACTGTCATTATATTATACCTCTACCCTGGTCTACCATCTACTGTCATTATATTACCCTGGTCTACCCTCTACTGTCATTATATTACCCTGGTCTACCATCTACTGTCATTATATTACCCTGGTCTACCATCTACTGTCATTATATTACCCTGGTCTACCATCTACTGTCATTATATTACCCTGGTCTACCATCTACTGTCATTATATTACCCTGGTCTACCATCTACTGTCATTATATTACCCTGGTCTACCCTCTACTGTCATTATATTACCCTGGTCTCCATCTACTGTCATTATATTACCCTGGTCTACCATCTACTGTCATTATATTACCCTGGTCTACACTCTACTGTCATATATATTACCCTGGTTTTCAATCAACTGTCATTATTTTACACTGGTCTACCCTCTACTGTCATTATATTACCCTGGTCTACCCTCTACTGTCATTATATTACCCTGGTCTACCCTCTACTGTCATTATATTACCCTGGTCTACCCTCTACTGTCATTATATTACCCTGGTCTACCATCTACTGTCATTATATTACCCTGGTCTACCCTCTACTGTCATTATATTACCCTGGTCTACCATCTACTGTCATTATATTACCCTGGTCTACCCTCTACTGTCATTATATTACCCTGGTCTACCATCTACTGTCATGATATTACCCTGGACATCCATCTACTGTCATTATATTACCCTGGTATCTCCTCTACTGTCATTATATTACCCTGGTCTACCATCTACTGTCATTATATTACCCTGGTCTTCAATCAACTGTCATTATTTTACCCTGGTCTACCATCTACTGTCATGACATTACCCTGGTATTACCCTGGTCTACCATCTACTCTCATTATATTACCCTGGTCTACCATCTACTGTCATTATATTACCCTGGTCTACCATCTACTGTCATTTATATTACCCTGGTCTACCATCTACTGTCATTATATTACCCTGGTCTACCCTCTACTGTCATTATATTACCCTGGTCTACCATCTACTGTCATTATATTACCCTGGTCTACCATCTACTGTCATTATATTACCCTGGTCTACCATCTATTGTCATTATATTACCCTGGTCTACCATCTACTGTCAATATATTACCCTGTTCTACCTTCTACTGTCATTATATTAACCTGGTCTACCATCTACTGTCACTATATTACCATGGTCTACCATCTACTGTCATTATATTAGCCTGGTCAACCATCTACTGTCATTATATTACCCTGGTCTTCCCTCTACTGTCACTATATTACCATGGTCTACCATCTACTGTCATTATATTACCCTGGTCTACCCTCTACTGTCATTATATTACCCTGGTCTACCATCTACTGTCATTATATTACCCTGGTCTACCATCTACTGTCATTATATTACCCTGGTCTACCATCTACTGTCATTATATTACCCTGGTCTACCATCTACTGTCATTATATTACCCTGGTCTACCCTCTACTGTCATTATATTACCCTGGTCTACCATCTACTGTCATTATATTACCCTGGTCTACCATCTACTGTCATTATATTACCCTGGTCTACCATCTACTGTCATTATATTACCCTGGTCTACCCTCTACTGTCATTATATTACCCTGGTCTACCCTCTACTGTCATTATATTACCCTGGTCTACCATCTACTGTCATTATATTACCCTGGTCTACCATCTACTGTCATTATATTACCCTGGTCTACCATCTACTGTCATTATATTACCCTGGTCTACCATCTACTGTCATTATATTACCCTGGTCTACCATCTACTGTCATTATATTACCCTGGTCTCTCTACTGTCATTAAATTACCCTGGTCTACCATCCACTGTCATTATATTACCCTGGTCTACCATCTACTGTCATTATATTACCCTGGTCTACCATCTACTGTCATTATATTACCCTGGTCTACCATCTACTGTCATTATATTACCCTGGTCTACCATCTACTGTCATTATATTATCCTGGTCTACCATCTACTGTCATTATATTACCCTGGTCTACCCTCTACTGTCATTATATTACCCTGGTCTACCATCTACTGTCATTATATTACCCTGGTCTACCATCTACTGTCATTATATTACCCTGGTCTACCATCTACTGTCATTATATTACCCTGGTCTACCATCTACTGTCATTATATTAGCCTGGTCTACCATCTACTGTCATTATATTACCCTGGTCTACCATCTACTGTCATTATATTACCCTGGTCTACCATCTACTGTCATTATATTACCCTGGTCTACCCTCTACTGTCATTATATTACCCTGGTCTATCTACTGTCATTATATTACCCTGGTCTACCATCTACTGTCATTATATTACCCTGGTCTACCCTCTACTGTCATTATATTACCCTGGTCTCTACTGTCATTATATTACCGTGGTCTACCATCTACTGTCATTATATTACCCTGGTCTACCCTCTACTGTCATTATATTACCCTGGTCTACCATCTACTGTCATTATATTACCCTGGTCTACCTTCTACTTTCATTCTATTAGCCTGGTCTACCATCTACTGTCATTATATTACCCTGGTCTACCATCCCTGTCATTATATTAGCCTGGTCTACCATCCCCTGTTATTATATTACCCTGGTCTAAACTCTACTGTCATTATATTACCCTGGTCTACCCTCTACTGTCATTATATTACCCTGGTCTCCCCTCTACTGTCATTATATTACCCTGGTCTACCATCTACTGTCATTATATTACCCTGGTCTACCATCTACTGTCATTATATTACCCTGGTCTACCATCTACTGTCATTATATTACCCTGGTCTACCATCTACTGTCATTATATTACCATCCTGTCATTACTCTACCCTGGTCTCCTTCTACTGTCATTATATTACCCTGGTCTACCATCTACTGTCATTATATTACCCTGGTCTACCCTCTACTGTCATTATATTACCCTGGTCTACCATCTACTGTCATTATATTACCCTGGTCTCTACTGTCATTATATTACCCTGGTCTACCATCTACTGTCATTATATTACCCTGGTCTACCATCCCCTGTCATTATATTACCCTGGTCTAAACTCTACTGTCATTATATTACCCTGGTCTACCATCTACTGTCATTATATTACCCTGGTCTACCCTCTACTGTCATTATATTACCCTGGTCTACCATCTACTGTCATTATATTACCCTGGTCTACCATCTACTGTCATTATATTACCCTGGTCTACCATCTACTGTCATTATATTACCCTGGTCTAGACTCTACTGTCATTATATTACCCTGGTCTACCATCTACTGTCATTATATTACCCTGGTCTACCATCTACTGTCATTATATTACCCTGGTCTATATTACCTACTGGTTTATATTACCCTGGTCTACCATCTACTGTCATTATATTACCCTGGTCTACCATCTACTGTCATTATATTACCCTGGTCTACCATCTACTGTCATTATATTACCCTGGTCTACCATCTACTGTCATTATATTACCCTACTGTCTCCCTGGTCTCCCTTCTACTGTCATTATATTACCCTGGTCTACCATCTACTGTCATTATATTACCCTGGTCTACCCTCTACTGTCATTATATTACCCTGGTCTACCTCTACTGTCATTATATTACCCTGGTCTACCATCTACTGTCATTATATTACCCTGGTCTACCATCTACTGTCATTATATTACCCTGTTCTACCATCTACTGTCATTATATTACCCTGGTCTACCATCTACTGTCATTATATTACCCTGGTCTACCCTCTACTGTCATTATATTACCCTGGTCTCCCCTGGTCTACCCGTCTACTGTCATTATATTACCCTGGTCTACCATCTACTGTCATTATATTACCCTGGTCTACCACTCTACTGTCATTATATTACCCTGGTCTACCATCTACTGTCATTATATTACCCTGGTCTACCATCTACTGTCATTATATTACCCTGGGTCTCTACTGTCATTATATTACCCTGGTCTACCATCTACTGTCATTATATTACCCTGGTCTACCATCTACTGTCATTATATTACCCTGGTCTGCCATCTACTGTCATTATATTACCCTGGTCTACCCTCTACTGTCATTATATTACCCTGGTCTCTATCTACTGTCATTATATTACCCTGGTCTACACTCTACTGTCATTATATTACCCTGGTCTACCATCTACTGTCATTATATTACCCTGGTCTACCATCTACTGTCATTATATTACCCTGGTCTCTCTACTGTCATTTATTACCCTGGTCTACCATCTACTGTCATTATATTACCCTGGTCTACCATCTACTGTCATTATATTACCCTGGTCTACCATCTACTGTCATTATATTACCCTGGTCTACCCTCTACTGTCATTATATTACCCTGGTCTATCTACTGTCATTATATTACCCTGGTCTACCTCTACTGTCATTATATTACCCTGGTCTACCCTCTACTGTCATTATATTACCCTGGTCTCTCTACTGTCATTATATTACCCTGGTCTACCATCTACTGTCATTATATTACCCTGGTCTACCCTCTACTGTCATTATATTACCCTGGTCTACCATCTACTGTCATTATATTACCCTGGTCTACCATCTACTGTCATTATATTACCCTGGTCTACCATCTACTGTCATTATATTACCCTGGTCTACCATCCTCTACTGTCATTATATTAGCCTGGTCTACCATCTACTGTCATTATATTATATTACCCTGGTCTACCATCTACTGTCATTATATTACCCTGGTCTACCATCTACTGTCATTATATTACCCTGGTCTACCATCTACTGTCATTATATTACCCTGCCATCTCTGTCATTATACTACCATCTACTGTCATTATATTACCCTGGTCTACCATACTATCCACTGTCATTATCTACTGTCATTATATTACCCTGGTCTGCCATCTACTGTCATTATATTACCCTGGTCTACCATCTACTGTCATTATATTACCCTGGTCTACCTACTGTCTACTGTCATTATATCACCCTGGTCTACCATCTACTGTCATTATATTACCCTGGTCTCTCCTGTCATTATATTACCCTGGTCTACCATCTAGTGTCATTATATCACCCTGGTCTACCCTCTACTGTCATTATATTACCCTGGTCTACCCTCTACTGTCATTATATTACCCTGGTCTACCATCTACTGTCATTATATTACCCTGGTCTACCCTCTACTGTCATTATATTAGCCTGGTCTACCATCTACTGTCATTATATTACCCTGGTCTACCATCTACTGTCATTATATTACCCTGGTCTACCATCTACTGTCATTATATTACCCTGGTCTCTACTGTCATTATATTACCCTGGTCTACCATCTACTGTCATTATATTACCCTGGTCTACCATCTACTGTCATTATATTACCCTGGTCTACCATCTACTGTCATTATATTACCCTGGTCTACCATCTACTGTCATTATTATATTACCCTGGTCTACCATCTACTGTCATTTATATTACCTGTGGTCTACCCTCTACTGTCATTATATTACCCTGGTCTACCATCTACTGTCATTATATACCCTGGTCTACCTGGTCTACCATCTACTGTCATTTATATTAGCCTGGTCTACCATCTACTGTCATTATATTACCCTGGTCTACCATCTACTGTCATTATATTACCCTGGTCTACCATCTACTGTCATTATATTACCCTGGTCTACCATCTACTGTCATTATATTACCCTGGTCATTATATTACCCTGGTCTATCCATCTACTGTCATTATATTACCCTGGTCTACCATCTACTGTCATTATATTACCCTGGTCTACCATCTACTGTCATTATATTACCCTGGTCTACCATCTACTGTCATTATATTACCCTGGTCTACCATCTACTGTCATTATATTACCCTGGTCTACCATCTACTGTCATTATATTACCCTGGTCTACCATCTACTGTCATTATATTACCCTGGTCTACCATCTACTGTCATGTCATCTATATTACCCTGGTCTACCATCTACTGTCATTATATTACCCTGGTCTAAACTCTACTGTCATTATATTACCCTGGTCTACCATCTACTGTCATTATATTACCCTGGTCTACCATCTACTGTCATTATATTACCCTGGTCTCTCTACTGTCATTATATTACCCTGGTCTACCATCACTGTCATTATATTACCCTGGTCTACCATCTACTGTCATTATATTACCCTGGTCTAAACTCTACTGTCATTATATTACCCTGGTCTACCATCTACTGTCATTATATTACCCTGGTCTACCATCTACTGTCATTATATTACCCTGGTCATATTACTGTCTGGTTTATTACCCTGGTCTACCATCTACTGTCATTATATTACCCTGGTCTACCATCTACTGTCATTATATTACCCTGGTCTACCATCTACTGTCATTATATTACCCTGGTCTACCATCTACTGTCATTATATTACCCTACATCTCCCCTGGTCTCCCTTCTACTGTCATTATATTACCCTGGTCTACCATCTACTGTCATTATATTACCCTGGTCTACCTCTACTGTCATTATATTACCCTGGTCTCTACTGTCATGTCATTATATTACCCTGGTCTACCATCCACTGTAATTATATAACCCTGGTCTACCATCTACTGTCATTATATTACCCTGTTCTACCATCTACTGTCATTATATTACCCTGGTCTACCATCTACTGTCATTATATTACCCTGGTCTACCCTCTACTGTCATTATATTACCCTATCTCCCCTGGTCTCCCATCTACTGTCATTATATTACCCTGGTCTACCATCTACTGTCATTATATTACCCTGGTCTACCACTCTACTGTCATTATATTACCCTGGTCTACCATCTACTGTCATTATATTACCCTGGTCTACCATCTACTGTCATTATATTACCCTGGTCTCTCCTGTCATTATATTACCCTGGTCTACCATCTACAGTCATTATCTCACCCTGGTCTACCATCTACTGTCATTATATTACCCTGGTCTACCCTCTACTGTCATTATATTACCCTGGTCTATCTACTGTCATTATATTACCCTGGTCTACCATCTACTGTCATTATATTACCCTGGTCTACCCTCTACTGTCATTATATTACCCTGGTCTCTACTGTCATTATATTACCCTGGTCTACCATCTACTGTCATTATATTACCCTGGTCTCTACTGTCATTATATTACCCTGGTCTACCATCTACTGTCATTATATTACCCTGGTCTACCATCTACTTGTCATTATATTAGCCTGGTCTACCATCTACTGTCATTATATTACCCTGGTCTACCATCTACTGTCATTATATTAGCCTGGTCTATCTACTGTCCATCTACTGTACCATTATATTACCCTGGTCTACCATCTACTGTCATTATATTACCCTGGTCTACCATCTACTGTCATTATATTACCCTGGTCTCCCTCTACTGTCATTATATTACCCTGGTATACCATCCACTGTCATTATATTACCCTGGCTACCATATTCTGTCATTATATTACCCTGGTCTACCATCTTCTGTCATTATATTACCCTGGTCTGCCATCTACTGTCATTATATTACCCTGGTCTACCCTCTACTGTCATTATATTACCCTGGTCTACCCTCTACTGTCATTATATTAGCCTGGTCTACCATCTACTGTCATTATATTACCCTGGTCTACCATCCCCGGTCATTATATTACCCTGGTATACCATCTACTGTCATTATATTACCCTGGTCTCCCCTCTACTGTCATTATATTACCCTGGTCTCCCCTCTACTGTCGTCATATTACCCTGGTCTACCATCTACTGTCATTATATTACCCTGGTCTACCCTCTACTGTCATTCTATTAGTTTGGTCTACCATCTACTGTCATTATATTACCCTGGTCTACCATCCTGTCATTATATTAGCCTGGTCTACCATCCCCTGTCATTATATTAGCCCGGTCTACCATCTACTGTGATTATATTACCCTGGTCTCTAATGTCATTAAATTACCCTGGTCTACCATCCACTGTCACTATATTACCCTGGTCTACCATCTACTGTCATTATATTACCCTGATCTACCATCTACTGTCACTATATTACCCTGGTCTACCATCTACAGTCATTATATTACCCTGGTCTCTAATGTCATTATATTACCCTGGTCTACCATCACTGTAATTATATTACCCTGATGTACCATCCCCTGTTATTATATTACCCTGGTCTAAACTCTACTGTCATTATATTACCCTGGTCTACCATCTACTGTCATTATATTACCCTGGTCTACCCTCTACTGTCATTATATTACCCTGGTCTCTACTGTCATTATATTACCCTGGTCTACCATCTACTGTCATTATATTACCCTGGTCTACCCTCTACTGTCATTCTATTACCCTGGTCTACCATCTACTGTCATTATATTACCCTGGTCTACCCTCTACTGTCATTCTATTAGCCTGGTCTACCATCTACTGTCATTATATTACCCTGGTCTACCATCCCCGGTCATTATATTAGCCTGGTCTACCATCCCCGGTCATTATATTAGCCTGGTCTACCATCTACTGTGATTATATTACCCTGGTCTCTAATGTCATTAAATTACCCTGGTCTACCATCCACTGTCACTATATTACCCTGGTCTACCATCTACTGTCATTATATTACCCTGATCTACCATCTACTGTCATTATAATACCCTGGTCGACCCTCTACTGTCATTATATTACCCTGGTCTACCATCTACTGTCACTATATTACCCTGGTCTACCATCTAATGTCATTATTATTTCCCTCGTCTACCATCTACTGTGATTATATTACCCTGGTCTACCATATACTGTCATTATATTACCCTGGTCTACCATCTACTGTCATTATATTACCCTGATCTACCATCCCCTGTTATTATATTACCCTGGTCTAAACTCTACTGTCATTATATTACCCTGTTCTACCATCTACTGTCATTATATTACCCTGGTCTACCACCCCCTTTCATTACATTACCCTGGTCTAAACTCTACTGTCATTATATTACCCTGGTCTGCCATCTACTGTCATTATATTACCCTGGTCTACCATCTACTGTCACTATATTACCCTGGTCTACCATCTACTGTCATTATATATCCCTGGTCTACCATCTACTGTCATTATTTTACCCTGGTCTACCATCTAATGTCATTATTATTTCCCTCGTCGACCATCTACTGTCATTATATTACCCTGATCTACCATCCCCTGTTATTATTTTACCCTGGTCTAAACTCTACTGTCATTATATTACCCTGTTCTACCATCTACTGTCATTATATTACCCTGGTCTGCCATCTACTGTCATTATATTACCCTGGTCTACCATCTACTGTCATTATATTACCTTGGTCTACCATCCCCTGTCATTATATTACCCTGGTTTATATTACCCTGGTCTACCATCTCCTGTCATTATATTTCCCTGGTCTACCATCTACTGTCATTATAATACCCTGGTCTACTATCTACTGTCATTATATTACCCTGGTCTACCATCTACTGTCATTATATTACCCTGGTCTACCATCTACTGTCAATATATTACCCTAATCTCCCCTGGTCTCCCTTCTACTGTCATTATATTACCCTGGTCTACCATCTACTGTCATTATATTACCCTGGTCTACCCTCTACTGTCATTATATTACCCTGGTCTCTACTGTCATTATATTACCCTGGTCTACCATCCAATGTAATTATATAACCCTGGACTACCATCTACTGTAATTATATTACCCTGTTCTACCATCTACTGTCATTATATTACCCTGGTCTACCCTCTACTGTCATTATATTACCCTACTCTCCCCTGGTCTCCCGTCTACTGTCATTATATTACCCTGGTCTACCATCTACTGTCATTATATTACCCTGGTCTACACTCTACTGTCATTATATCACCCTGGTCTACCATCTACTGTCATTATATTACCCTGGTCTACCATCTACTGTCATTATATTACCCTGGTCTCTCCTGTCATTATATTACCCTGGTCTGCCATCTACTGTCATTATATTACCCTGGTCTACCCTCTACTGTCACTATATTACCCTGGTCTATCTACTGTCATTATATTACCCTGGTCTACCATCTACTGTCATTATATTACCCTGGTCTACCCTCTACTGTCATTATATTACCATGGTCTCTGATGTCATTATATTACCCTGGTCTACCATCCACTGTCATTATATTACCCTGGTCTACCATCTACTGTCATTATATTACCCTGATCTACCATCCCCTGTTATTATATTACCCTGGTCTAAACTCTCCTGTCATTATATTACCCTGGTCTACCATCTACTGTCATTATATTACCCTGGTCTACCATCCCCTGTCATTACATTACCCTGGTCTAAAATCTACTGTCATTATATTACCCTGGTCTGCCATCTACTGTCATTATAATACCCTGGTCGACCCTCTACTGTCATTATATTACCCTGGTCTACCATCTACTGTCACTATATTACCCTGGTCTACCATCTACTGTCATTATATTTCCCTGGTCTACCATCTACTGTCATTATATTACCCCGGTCTACCATCTAATGTCATTATTATTTTCCCTTGTCTACCATCTACTGTGATTATATTACCCTGGTCTACCATATACTGTCATTATATTACCCTGGTCTACCACCTACTGTCATTATATTACCCTGGTCTATATTACACTGGTTTATATTACACTGGTCTACCATCTCCTGTCATTATATTACCCTGGTCTACCATCTACTGTCATTATATTGCCCTGTTCTACCATCTACTGTCATTATATTACCCTGGTCTACCCTCTATTGTCATTATATTACCCTGGTCTACCATCTACTGTCATTATATTACCCTTGTATTACCCTAGTCTACGATCTACTGTCATTATATTACCCTGGTCTACCATCTACTGTCAATATATTACCCTGGTCTACCCTCTACTGTCATTATATTACCCTGGTCTACCATCTACAGTCATTATATTACCCTGGTCTCTAATGTCATTATATTACCCTGGTCTACCATCCACTGTCATTATATTACCCTGGTCTACCATCTACAGTCATTATATTACCCTGGTCTAAACTCTACTGTCATTATATTACCCTGGTCTACCATCTACTGTCATTATATTACCCTGGTCTACCATCTACAGTCATTATATTACCCTGGTCTCTAATGTCATTATATTACCCTGGTCTACCATCCACTGTAATTATATTACCCTGATCTACCATCCCCTGTTATTATATTACCCTGGTCTAAACTCTACTGTCATTATATTACCCTGGTCTACCATCTACTGTCAATATATTACCCTGGTCTACCATCCCCTGTCATTATATTACCCTGGTCTATATTACCCTGGTTTATATGACCCTGGTCTACCATCTCCTGTCATTATATTACCCTGGTCTACCATCTACTGTCATTATAATACCCTGGTCTACCATCTACTGTCATTATATTACCCTGGTCTACCATCTACTGTCATTATATTACCCTGGTCTACCCTCTACTGTCATTATATTACCCTGGTCTCTACTGTCATTATATTACCCTGGTCTACCATCCACTGTAATTATATAACCCTGGACTACCATCTACTGTCATTATATTACCCTGGTCTACCATCCCCGGTCATTATATTAGCCTGGTCTACCATCTACTGTGATTATATTACCCTGGTCTACCATCCCCGGTCATTATATTACCCTGGTCTACCATCTACTGTCATTATATTACCCTGGTCTCCCCTCTACTGTCATTATATTACCCTGGTATACCATCCACTGTCATTATATTACCCTGGTCTACCATATTCTGTCATTATATTACCCTGGTCTACCATATTCTGTCATTATATTACCCTGGTCTGCCATCTACTGTCATTATATTACCCTGGTCTACCATCTACTGTCATTATATTACCCTGGTCTACCCTCTACTGTCATTATATTAGCCTGGTCTACCATCTACTGTCATTATATTACCCTGGTCTACCATCCCCTGTCATTATATTACCCTGGTCTACCGTCTACTGTCATTATATTACCCTGGTCTACCCTCTACTGTTATTATATTACCCTGGTCTACCCTCTACTGTCATTATATTACCCTGGTCTACCATCTACTGTCATTATATTACCCTGGTCTACCCTCTACTGTCATTCTATTAGTTTGGTCTACCATCTACTGTCATTATATTACCCTGGTCTACCATCCCCGGTCATTATATTAGCCTGGTCTACCATCCCCGGTCATTATATTAGCCCGGTCTACCATCTACTGTGATTATATTACCCTGGTCTCTAATGTCATTAAATTACCCTGGTCTACCATCCACTGTCACTATATTACCCTGGTCTACCATCTACTGTCATTATATTACCCTGATCTACCATCTACTGTCACTATATTACCCTGGTCTACCATCTACAGTCATTATATTACCCTGGTCTCTAATGTCATTATATTACCCTGGTCTACCATCCACTGTAATTATATTACCCTGATGTACCATCCCCTGTTATTATATTACCCTGGTCTAAACTCTACTGTCATTATATTACCCTGGTCTACCGTCTACTGTCATTATATTACCCTGGTCTACCCTCTACTGTCATTATATTACCCTGGTCTACCCTCTACTGTCATTATATTACCCTGGTCTACCATCTACTGTCATTATATTACCCTGGTCTACCCTCTACTGTCATTCTATTACCCTGGTCTACCATCTACTGTCATTATATTACCCTGGTCTACCCTCTACTGTCATTCTATTAGCCTGGTCTACCATCTACTGTCATTATATTACCCTGGTCTACCATCTACTGTCATTATATTACCCTGGTCTACCATCCCCGGTCATTATATTAGCCTGGTCTACCATCTACTGTGATTATATTACCCTGGTCTCTAATGTCATTAAATTACCCTGGTCTACCATCCACTGTCACTATATTACCCTGGTCTACCATCTACTGTCATTATATTACCCTGATCTACCATCTACTGTCATTATAATACCCTGGTCGACCCTCTACTGTCATTATATTACCCTGGTCTACCATCTACTGTCACTATATTACCCTGGTCTACCATCTAATGTCATTATTATTTCCCTGGTCTACCATCTACTGTGATTATATTACCCTGGTCTACCATCTACTGTCATTATATTACCCTGGTCTACCATCTACTGTCATTATATTACCCTGATCTACCATCCCCTGTTATTATATTACCCTGGTCTAAACTCTACTGTCATTATATTACCCTGTTCTACCATCTACTGTCATTATATTACCCTGGTCTACCACCCCCTTTCATTACATTACCCTGGTCTAAACTCTACTGTCATTATATTACCCTGGTCTGCCATCTACTGTCATTATATTACCCTGGTCTACCATCTACTGTCACTATATTACCCTGGTCCTGGTCTACCATCTAATGTCATTATTATTTACCCTGGTCGACCATCTACTGTCATTATATTACCCTGATCTACCATCCCCTGTTATTATTTTACCCTGGTCTAAACTCTACTGTCATTATATTACCCTGTTCTACCATCTACTGTCATTATATTACCCTGGTCTGCCATCTACTGTCATTATATTACCCTGGTCTACCATCTACTGTCATTATATTACCTTGGTCTACCATCCCCTGTCATTATATTACCCTGGTTTATATTACCCTGGTCTACCATCTCCTGTCATTATATTTCCCTGGTCTACCATCTACTGTCATTATAATACCCTGGTCTACTATCTACTGTCATTATATTACCCTGGTCTACCATCTACTGTCATTATATTACCCTGGTCTACCATCTACTGTCAATATATTACCCTAATCTCCCTGGTCTCCCTTCTACTGTCATTATATTACCCTGGTCTACCATCTACTGTCATTATATTACCCTGGTCTACCCTCTACTGTCATTATATTACCCTGGTCTCTACTGTCATTATATTACCCTGGTCTACCATCCAATGTAATTATATAACCCTGGACTACCATCTACTGTCATTATATTACCCTGTTCTACCATCTACTGTCATTATATTACCCTGGTCTACCCTCTACTGTCATTATATTACCCTGGTCTCCCTGGTCTCCGTCTACTGTCATTATATTACCCTGGTCTACCATCTACTGTCATTATATTACCCTGGTCTACACTCTACTGTCATTATATCACCCTGGTCTACCATCTACTGTCATTATATTACCCTGGTCTACCATCTACTGTCATTATATTACCCTGGTCTCTCCTGTCATTATATTACCCTGGTCTGCCATCTACTGTCATTATATTACCCTGGTCTACCCTCTACTGTCATTATATTACCCTGGTCTATCTACTGTCATTATATTACCCTGGTCTACCATCTACTGTCATTATATTACCCTGGTCTACCTCTACTGTCATTATATTACCCTGGTCTCTGATGTCATTATATTACCCTGGTCTACCATCCACTGTCATTATATTACCCTGGTCTACCATCTACTGTCATTATATTACCCTGGTCTACCATCCCTGTTATTATATTACCCTGGTCTAAACTCTCCTGTCATTATATTACCCTGGTCTACCATCTACTGTCATTATATTACCCTGGTCTACCATCCCCTGTCATTACATTACCCTGGTCTAAAATCTACTGTCATTATATTACCCTGGTCTGCCATCTACTGTCATTATAATACCCTGGTCGACCCTCTACTGTCATTATATTACCCTGGTCTACCATCTACTGTCACTATATTACCCTGGTCTACCATCTACTGTCATTATATTTCCCTGGTCTACCATCTACTGTCATTATATTACCCCGGTCTACCATCTAATGTCATTATTATTTCCCTTGTCTACCATCTACTGTGATTATATTACCCTGGTCTACCATATACTGTCATTATATTACCCTGGTCTACCACCTACTGTCATTATATTACCCTGGTCTATATTACACTGGTTTATATTACACTGGTCTACCATCTCCTGTCATTATATTACCCTGGTCTACCATCTACTGTCATTATATTGCCCTGTTCTACCATCTACTGTCATTATATTACCCTGGTCTACCCTCTATTGTCATTATATTACCCTGGTCTACCATCTACTGTCATTATATTACCCTGGTCTACCATCTACTGTTATATTACCCTGGTCTATGATCTACTGTCATTATATTACCCTGGTCTACCATCTACTGTCATTATATTACCCTGGTCTACCCTCTACTGTCATTATATTACCCTGGTCTACCATCTACTGTCATTATATTACCCTGGTCTCTACTGTCATTATATTACCCTGGTCTACCATCCACTGTCATTATATTACCCTGGTCTACCATCTACTGTCATTATATTACCCTGGTCTACCCTCTACTGTCATTATATTACCCTGGTCTACCATCTACTGTCATTATATTACCCTGGTCTACCCTCTACTGTCATTATATTACCCTGGTCTACCATCTACTGTCATTATATTACCCTGGTCTCCCCTCTACTGTCATTATATTACCCTGGTCTACCATCTACTGTCATTATATTACCCTGGTCTACCATCTACTGTCATTATATTACCCTGGTCTACCATCTACTGTCATTATATTACCCTGGTCTACCAACTACTGTCATTATATTACCCTGGTCTACCATCTACTGTCATTATATTACCCTGGTCTCCCATCTACTGTCATTATATTACCCTGGTCTACCCTCTACTGTCATTATATTACCCTGGTCTACCATCTACTGTCATTATATTACCCTGGTCTACCATCTACTGTCATTATATTACCCTGGTCTACCATCTACTGTCATTATATTACCCTGGTCTACCATTTACTGTCATTATATTACCCTGGTCTCCCCTCTACTGTCATTATATTACACTGGTCTACCATCTACTGTCATTATATTACCCTGGTCTACCAACTACTGTCATTATATTACCCTGGTCCACCATCTACTGTCATTATATTACCCTGGTCTACCACCTACTTTCATTATATTACCCTGGTCTACCATCTGCTGTCATTATATTACCCTGGTCTACCATCTACTGTCATTATATTACCCTGGTCTACCATCTACTGTCATTATATTACCCTGGTCTACCAACTACTGTCATTATATTACCCTGGTCTACCATCTACTGTCATTATATTACCCTGGTCTCCCATCTACTGTCATTATATTACCCTGGTCTCCCCTCTACTGTCATTATATTACCCTGGTCTCCCCTCTACTCACTGTCATTATATTACCCTGGTCTACCATCTACTGTCATTATATTACCCTGGTCTACCATCTACTGTCATTATATTGCCCTTGTTTACCATCTACTGTCATTATATTACCCTGGTCTACCATCTACTGTCATTATATTACCCTGGTCTACCATCTACTGTCATTATTTTACCATCTAATGTCATTATATCTACCCTGTCATTATATTACCCTGGTCTACCATCTACTGTCATTATATTACCCTGGTCTACCATCTACTGTCATTATATTACCCTGGTCTACCATCTACTGTCATTATATTACCCTGGTCTCCTGGTCTACCATCTACTGTCATTATATTACCCTGGTCTACCATCTACTGTCATTATATTACCCTGGTCTACCATCTACTGTCATTATCTTACCCTGGTCTACCATCTACTGTCATTATTTTACCCTCTACTGTCATTATATTACCCTGGTGTTCCATCTACAGTCATTATATTTCCCTGGTCTCCACTCTACTGTCATTATATTACCCTGGTCTCCACTCTACTGTCATTATATTACCCTGGTCTACCATCTACTGTCATTATATTACCCTGGTCTACCATCTACTGTCATTATATTACCCTGGTCTACCATCCCCTTTCATTATATTACCCTGGTTTATATTACCCTGGTCTACCATCTCCTGTCATTATATTTCCCTGGTCTACCATCTACTGTCATTATATTACCCTGGTCTACCATCTACTGTCATTATATTACCCTGGTCTACCATCTACTGTCATTATATTACCCTGGTCTACCATCTACTGTCATTATATTACCTAATCTACCATCCTGTCTTATATTACCCTTCTACTGTCATTATATTACCCTGGTCTACCATCTACTGTCATTATATTACCCTGGTCTACCATCTACTGTCATTATATTACCCTGGTCTACCTCTACTGTCATTTATATTACCCTGGTCTACCATCCAATGTCATTATATTACCCTGGTCTACCATCTACTGTCATTATATTACCCTGTTCTACCATCTACTGTCATTATATTACCCTGGTCTACCCTCTACTGTCATTATATTACCCTACTCTCCCTGGTCTCCGTCTACTGTCATTATATTACCCTGGTCTACCATCTACTGTCATTATATTACCCTGGTCTACACTCTACTGTCATTATATTACCCTGGTCTACCATCTACTGTCATTATATTACCCTGGTCTACCATCTACTGTCATTATATTACCCTGGTCTACCATCCTGTCATTATATTACCCTGGTCTGCCATCTACTGTCATTATATTACCCTGGTCTACCATCTACTGTCATTATATTACCCTGGTCTATCTACTGTCATTATATTACCCTGGTCTACCATCTACTGTCATTATATTACCCTGGTCTACCATCTACTGTCATTATATTACCCTGGTCTCTGATGTCATTATATTACCCTGGTCTACCATCCACTGTCATTATATTACCCTGGTCTACCATCTACTGTCATTATATTACCCTGATCTACCATCTACTGTCATTATATTACCCTGGTACCATAAACTCTCCTGTCATTATATTACCCTGGTCTACCATCTACTGTCATTATATTACCCTGGTCTACCATCCCCTGTCATTATATTACATTACCCTGGTCTAAATCTACTGTCATTATATTACCCTGGTCTACCATCTACTGTCATTATATTACCCTGGTCTACCCTCTACTGTCATTATATTACCCTGGTCTACCATCTACTGTCATTATATTACCCTGGTCTACCATCTACTGTCATTATATTTACCCTGGTCTACCATCTACTGTCATTATATTACCCTGGTCTACCATCTAATGTCATTATATTACCCTGGTCTACCATCTACTGTCATTATATTACCCTGGTCTACCATCTACTGTCATTATATTACCCTGGTCTACCACCTACTGTCATTATATTACCCTGGTCTATATTACACTGGTTTATATTACCTGGTCTACCATCTCCTGTCATTATATTACCCTGGTCTACCATCTACTGTCATTATATTGCCCTGTTCTACCATCTACTGTCATTATATTACCCTGGTCTACCCTCTACTGTCATTATATTACCCTGGTCTACCATCTACTGTCATTTATATTACCCTGGTCTACCATCTACTGTCATTATATTACCCTGGTCTACCATCTACTGTCATTATATTACCCTGGTCTACCCTCTACTGTCATTATATTACCCTGGTCTACCATCTACTGTCATTATATTACCCTGGTCTACCATCTACTGTCATTATATTACCCTGGTCTACCATCTACTGTCATTATATTACCCTGGTCTACCATCTACTGTCATTATATTGCCTGGTCTAACTCTACTGTCATTATATTACCCTGGTCTACCATCTACTGTCATTATATTACCCTGGTCTACCATCTACTGTCATTATATTACCCTGGTCTCCTCTACTGTCATTATATTACCCTGGTCTACCATCTACTGTCATTATATTACCCTGATCTACCATCCCTACTGTCATTATATTACCCTGGTCTAAACTCTACTGTCATTATATTACCCTGGTCTACCATCTACTGTCATTATATTACCCTGGTCTACCATCCCTGTCATTATATTACCCTGGTCTATATTACCCTGTCATTATATTACCCTGGTCTACCATCTACTGTCATTATATTACCCTGGTCTACCATCTACTGTCATTATATTACCCTGGTCTACCATCTACTGTCATTATATTACCCTGGTCTACCATCTACTGTCATTATATTACCCTGGTCTACCCCTCTACTGTCATTATATTACCCTGGTCTCATCTACTGTCATTATATTACCCTGGTCTACCATCTACTGTCATTATATTACCCTGGTCTACCATCTACTGTCATTATATTACCCTGGTCTACCATCTACTGTCATTATATTACCCTGGTCTATATCTACTGTTTATATGACCCTGGTCTACCATCTCCTGTCATTATATTACCCTGGTCTACCATCTACTGTCATTATATTACCCTGGTCTACCATCTACTGTCATTATATTACCCTGGTCTACCATCTACTGTCATTATATTACCCTGGTCTACCATCTACTGTCATTATATTACCCCTCTACTGTCATTATATTACCCTGGTCTACCATCTACTGTCATTATATTTCCCTGTTCTACCATCTACTGTCATTATATTACCCTGGTCTCCCGTCTACTGTCATTATATTACCCTGGTCTACCATCTACTGTCATTATATTACCCTGGTCTACCATCTACTGTCATTATATTACCCTGGTCTCTCCTGTCATTATATCACCCTGGTCTACCATCTACTGTCATTATATTACCCTGGTCTGCCATCTACTGTCATTATATTACCCTGGTGTACCCTCTACTGTCATTATATTACCCTGGTCTATCTACTGTCATTATATTACCCTGGTCTACCATCTACTGTCATTATATTACCCTGGTCTACCCTCTACTGTCATTATATTACCCTGGTCTAAACTCTACTGTCATTATATTACCCTGGTCTACCATCTACTGTCATTATATTACCCTGGTCTACCCTCTACTGTCATTATATTACCCTGGTCTCTACTGTCATTATATTACCCTGGTCTACCATCCACTGTCATTATATTACCCTGGTCTACCATCTACTGTCATTTATATTACCCTAGTCTACCATCTACTGTCATTATTTTACCCTGGTCTCCTCTACTGTCATTATATTACCCTGGTCTACCCTCTACTGTCATTATATTACCCTGGTCTACCATCTACTGTCATTATATTACCCTGTCATTATACCTGGTCTACCATCTACTGTCATTATATTACCCTGGTCTACCATCTACTGTCATTATATTACCCTGGTCCACCATCTACTGTCATTATATTACCCTGGTCTACCATCTACTGTCATTATATTACCCTGGTCTACCATCTGCTGTCATTATATTACCCTGGTCTACCATCTACTGTCATTATATTACCCTGGTCTACCATCTACTGTCATTATATTACCCTGGTCTACCATCTACTGTCATTATATTACCCTGGTCTACCATCTACTGTCATTATATTACCCTGGTCTACCATCTACTGTCATTATATTACCCTGGTCTACCATCTACTGTCATTATATTACCCTGGTCTACCATCTACTGTCATTAATTACCCTTGTATTACCCTAGTCTACGATCTACTGTCATTATATTACCCTGGTCTACCATCTACTGTCATTATTTTACCCTGGTCTACCCTCTACTGTCATTATATTACCCTGGTCTCCCCTCTACTGTCATTATATTACCCTGGTCTCCCCTCTACTGTCATTATATTACCCTGGTCTACCATCTACTGTCATTATATTACCCTGGTCTACCATCTACTGTCATTATATTACCCTGGTCCACCATCTACTGTCATTATATTACCCTGGTCTACCACCTACTTTCATTATATTACCCTGGTCTACCATCTGCTGTCATTATATTACCCTGGTCTACCAACTACTTTCATTATATTACCCTGGTCTACCATCTCCTGTCATTATATTACCCTGGTCTACCAACTACTGTCATTATATTACCCTGGTCTACCATCTACTGTCATTATATTACCGTGGTCTGCCATCCACTGTCATTATATTACCCTGGTCTACCCTCTACTGTCATTATATTACCCTTGTCTACCATCTACTGTCATTAATTACCCTTGTATTACCCTAGTCTACGATCTACTGTCATTATATTACCCTGGTCTACCATCTACTGTCATTATATTGCCCTTGTTTACCATCTACTGTCATTATATTACCCTGGTCTACCCTCTACTGTCATTATATTACCCTGGTCTACCATCTACTGTCAATATTTTACCATCTAATGTCATTATATTACCCTGGTATTACCCTGGTCTACCATCTACTGTCATTATATTACCCTGGTCTACCAT
Organism: Oncorhynchus tshawytscha; assembly: GCF_018296145.1. Lineage (NCBI taxonomy): Eukaryota > Metazoa > Chordata > Actinopteri > Salmoniformes > Salmonidae > Oncorhynchus > Oncorhynchus tshawytscha. The sequence goes on from NW_024609479.1 coordinate 28,630, forward strand.
CTACTGTCATTATCTTACCCTGGTCTACCATCTACTGTCATTATATTACCCTGGTCTCCACTCTACTGTCATTATATTACCCTGGTCTACCATCTACTGTCATTATATTACCCTGGTCTACCATCTACTGTCATTATCTTACCCTGGTCTACCATCTACTGTCATTATTTTACCCTCTACTGTCATTATATTACCCTGGTCTTCCATCTACTGTCATTATATTACCCTGGTCTCCACTCTACTGTCATTATATTACCCTGGTCTCCATCTACTGTCATTATATTACCCTGGTCTACCATCTACTGTCATTATATTACCCTGTTCTAACTTCTACTGTCATTATATTACCCTGGTCTTCCATCTACTGTCATTATATTACCCTGGTCTACCATCTACTGTCATTATATTACCCTGGTCTACCATCTACTGTCATTAATTAACCTTGTATTACCCTAGTCTACCATCTACTGTCATTATATTACCCTGGTCTACCATCTACTGTCATTATATTACCCTGTTCTACCATCTACTGTCATTATATTACCCTGGTCTACCCTCTACTGTCATTATATTACCCTGGTCTACCATCTACTGTCATTATATTACCCTGGTCTACCATCTACTGTCATTATATTACCCTGGTCTTCCATCTACTGTCATTATATTACCCTGGTCTACCATCTACTGTCATTATATTACCCTGGTCTACCCTCTACTGTCATTATATTACCCTGGTCTACCATCTACTGTCATTATATTACCCTGGTCTACCATCTACTGTCATTAATTACCCTGTATTACCCTAGTCCATCTACTGTCATTATATTACCCTGGTCTACCATCTACTGTCATTATATTGCCCTTGTCTACCATCTACAGTCATTATATTACCCTGGTCTACCCTCTACTGTCATTATATTACCCTGGTCTACCATCTACTGTCAATTACCCTTTTACCATCTAATGTCATTATATTACCCTGGTATTACCCTGGTCTACCATCTACTGTCATTATATTACCCTGGTCTACCATCTACTGTCATTATCTTACCCTGGTCTACCATCTACTGTCATTATATTACCCTGGTCTCCACTCTACTGTCATTATATTACCCTGGTCTACCATCTACTGTCATTATATTACCCTGGTCTACCATCTACTGTCATTATCTTACCCTGGTCTACCATCTACTGTCATTATTTTACCCTCTACTGTCATTATATTACCCTGGTGTTCCATCTACAGTCATTATATTCCACTCTACTGTCATTATATTACCCTGGTCTACCATCTACTGTCATTATATTACCCTGGTCTACCATCTACTGTCATTATATTACCCTGTTCTACCATCTACTGTCATTATATTACCCTGGTCTTCCATCTACTGTCATTATATTACCCTGGTCTACCATCTACTGTCATTATATTACCCTGGTCTACCATCTACTGTCATTAATTACCCTTGTATTACCCTAGTCTACCATCTACTGTCATTATATTACCCTGGTCTACCATCTACTGTCATTATATTACCCTGGTCTACCATCTACTGTCATTATATTACCCTGGTCTACCCTCTACTGTCATTATATTACCCTGGTCTACCATCTACTGTCATTATATTACCATCTAATGTCTATATTACTGTCATTATATTACCCTGGTCTACCATCTACTGTCATTATATTACCCTGGTCTACCATCTACTGTCATTATCTTACCCTGGTCTACCATCTACTGTCATTATATTACCCTGGTCTCCACTCTACTGTCATTATATTACCCTGGTCTACCATCTACTGTCATTATATTACCCTGGTCTACCATCTACTGTCATTATATTACCCTGGTCTGCCATCTACTGTCATTATATATTACCCTGGTCTACTATCTACTGTCATTATATTACCCTGGTCTACCCTCTACTGTCATTATATTACCCTGGTCTCCCTCTACTGTCATTATATTACCCTGGTCTACCATCTACTGTCATTATATTACCCTGGTCTACCCTCTACTGTCATTATATTACCCTGGTCTACCATCTACTGTCATTATATTACCCTGGTCTCTACTGTCATTATATTACCCTGGTCTACCATCCACTGTCATTATATTACCCTGGTCTACCATCTACTGTCATTATATTACCCTGGTCTACCATCCCCTGTCATTATATTACCCTGGTCTACCATATACTGTCATTATATTACCCTGGTCTGCCATCTACTGTCATTATATTACCCTGGTCTACCATCCCCTGTCATTATATTACCCTGGTCTACCATATACTGTCATTATATTACCCTGGTCTACCTTCTACTGTCATTATATTACCCTGGTCTACCATCTACTGTCATTATATTACCCTGGTCTACCCTCTACTGTCATTATATTACCCTGGTCTACCATCTACTGTCATTATATTACCCTGGTCTACCATCTACTGTCATTATATTACCCTGGTCTACCCTCTACTGTCATTATATTACCCTGGTCTACCATCTACTGTCATTATATTACCCTGGTCTACCATCTACTGTCATTACATTACCCTGGTCTACCATCTACTGTCATTATATTACCCTGGTCTACACTCTATTGTCATTATATTACCCTGGTCTACCATCTACTGTCATTATATTACCCTGGTCTTCCATCTACTGTCATTATATTACCCTGGTCTACCATCTACTGTCATTATATTACCCTGGTCTACCATCTACTGTCATTATATTAGCCTGGTCTACCATCTACTGTCATTATATTACCCTGGTCTACCATCCCTGTCATTATATTACCCTGGTCTACCATCTACTGTCATTATATTACCCTGGTCTACCTCTACTGTCATTATATTACCCTGGTCTACCATCCACTGTCATTATATTACCCTGGTCTACCATCTACTGTCATTATATTACCCTGGTCTGCCATCTACTGTCATTATATTACCCTGGTCTACCATCCTGTCATTATATTACCCTGGTCTACCATCTACTGTCATTATATTACCCTGGTCTACCATCTACTGTCATTATATTACCCTGGTCTACCATCTACTGTCATTATATTACCCTGGTCTACCATCTACTGTCATTATATTACCCTGATCTACCATCTACTGTCATTATATTACCCTGGTCTAAACTCTACTGTCATTATATTACCCTGGTCTACCATCTACTGTCATTATATTACCCTGGTCTACCATCCCCTGTCATTACATTACCCTGGTCTAAACTCTACTGTCATTATATTACCCTGGTCTGCCATCTACTGTCATTATATTACCCTGGTCTACCATCTACTGTCACTATATTACTCTGGTCTACCATCTACTGTCATTATATTACCCTGGTCAACCATTTAATGTCATTATTATTTCCCTCGTCTACCATCTACTGTGATTATATTACCCTGGTCTACCTTATACTGTCATTATATTACCCTGGTCTACCACCTACTGTCATTATATTACCCTGGTCTATATTACCCTGGTTTATATTACCCTGGTCTACCATCTCCTGTCATTATATTACCCTGGTCTACCATCTACTGTCATTATAATACCCTGGTCTACCATCTACTGTCATTATATTACCCTGGTCTACCATCTACTGTCATTATATTACCTGGTCTACCACTGTCCCCTGGTCTCCCTTCTACTGTCATTATATTACCCTGGTCTACCATCTACTGTCATTATATTACCCTGGTCTACCATCTACTGTCATTATATTACCCTGGTCTACCATCTACTGTCATTATATTACCCTGGTCTACCATCTACTGTCATTATATTACCCTGGTCTACCCTCTACTGTCATTATATTACCCTGGTCTACCATCTACTGTCATTATATTACCCTGGTCTACCATCTACTGTCATTAAATTAGCCTGGTCTACCATCTACTGTGATTATATTACCCTGGTCTACCATCTACTGTCATTATATTACCCTGGTCTACCATCTACTGTCATTATATTACCCTGGTCTGCCATCTACTGTCATTATATTACCCTGGTCTACCATCCCTGTCATTATATTACCCTGGTCTACCATCTACTGTCATTATATTACCCTGGCCTGCCATCTACTGTCATTATATTACCCTGGTCTACCATCTACTGTCATTATATTACCCTGGTCTGCCATCTACTGTCATTATAATACCCTGGTCTACTATCTACTGTCATTATATTACCCTGGTCTACCCTCTACTGTCATTATATTACCCTGGTCTACCCTCTACTGTCATTATATTACCCTGGTCTACCATCTACTGTCATTATATTACCCTGGTCTACCCTCTACTGTCATTATATTACTCCTGGTCTACCATCTACTGTCATTATATTACCCTGGTCTCTAATGTCATTATATTACCCTGGTCTACCATCACTGTCATTATATTACCCTGGTCTACCATCTACTGTCATTATATTACCCTGATCTACCATCCCTGTCATTATATTACCCTGGTCTAAACTCTACTGTCATTATATTACCCTGGTCTACCATCTACTGTCATTATATTACCCTGGTCTACCATCCCCTGTCATTACATTACCCTGGTCTACCATCTACTGTCATTATATTACCCTGGTCTACCATCTACGGTCATTATATTACCCTGGTCTACCATCTACTGTCATTATATTACCCTGGTCTACCCTCTACTGTCATTATATTACCCTGGTCCACCATCTACTGTCATTATATTACCCTGGTCTACCATCTACTGTCATTATATTACCCTGGTCTACCATCTACTGTCATTATATTACCCTGGTCTACCATCTACTGTCATTATATTACCCTGGTCTACCATCTACTGTCATTATATTACCCTGGTCTACCATCTACTGTCATTATATTACCCTGGTCTACCCTCTACTGTCATTATATTACCCTGGTCTACCATCTACTGTCATTATATTACCCTGGTCTACCATCTACTGTCATTATATTAGCCTGGTCTACCATCTACTGTCATTATATTACCCTGGTCTACCATCCCCGGTCATTATATTAGCCTGGTCTACCATCTACTGTGATTATATTACCCTGGTCTACCATCTACTGTCATTATATTACCCTGATCTACCATCTACTGTCATTATATTACCCTGGTCTACCCTCTACTGTCATTATATTACCCTGGTCTACCATCCACTGTCATTATATATTACCCTGGTCTACCATACTGTCATTATATTACCCTGTCTACCATCTACTGTCATTATATTACCCTGGTCTACCATCTACTGTCATTATATTACCCTGGTCTACCATCTACTGTCATTATATTACCCTGGTCTGCCATCTACTGTCATTATATTACCCTGGTCTACCATCTACTGTCATTATATTACCCTGGTCTACCATCTACTGTCATTATATTACCCTGGTCTACCATCTACTGTCATTATATTACCCTGGTCTACCATCTACTGTCATTATATTACCCTGGTCTCCACTCTACTGTCATTATATTACCCTGGTCTACCATCTATTGTCATTATATTACCCTGTTCTACCATCTACTGTCATTATATTACCCTGGTCTACAATCTACTGTCATTATATTACCCTGGTATTCCATCTACTGTCATTATATTACCCTGGTCTACCATCTACTGTCATTATATTACCCTGGTCTACCATTTACTGTCATTATATTACCCTGGTCTACCATCTACTGTCATTATATTACCCTGGTCTACCATCTACTGTCATTATATTACCCTCTATTGTCATCATATTACCCTGGTCTGCCATCTACTGTCATTATATTACCCTCGTCTACCCTCTCCTGTCATTATATTACCCTGGTCTACCATCTACTGTCATTATATTACCCTGGTCTACCATCTACTGTCATTATATTACCCTGTTCTACCATCTACTGTCATTATATTACCCTGGTCTACCATCTACTGTCATTATATTACCCTGGTCTACCATCTACTGTCATTATATTACCCTGGTCTACCCTCTACTGTCATTATATTAGCCTGGTCTACCATCTACTGTCATTATATTACCCTGGTCTACCATCCCCGGTCATTATATTAGCCTGGTCTACCATCTACTGTGATTATATTACCCTGGTCTACCATCCCCGGTCATTATATTACCCTGGTCTACCATCTACTGTCATTATATTACCCTGGTCTGCCATCTACTGTCATTATATTACCCTGGTCTACCATCCCCTGTCATTATATTACCCTGGTCTACCATCTACTGTCATTATATTACCCTGGTCTACCATCCCCGGTCATTATATTACCCTGGTCTACCATCTACTGTCATTATATTACCCTGGTCTCCCCTCTACTGTCATTATATTACCCTGGTCTACCATCTACTGTCATTATATTACCCTGGTCTACCCTCTACTGTCATTATATTACCCTGGTCTACCCTCTACTGTCATTATATTACCCCTGGTCTACCATCTACTGTCATTATATTACCCTGGTCTACCCTCTACTGTCATTATATTACCCTGGTCTACCATCTACTGTCATTATATTACCCTGGTCTCTAATGTCATTATATTACCCTGGTCTACCATCCACTGTCATTATATTACCCTGGTCTACCATCTACTGTCATTATATTACCCTGATCTACCATCCCCTGTTATTATATTACCCTGGTCTAAACTCTACTGTCATTATATTACCCTGGTCTACCATCTACTGTCATTATATTACCCTGGTCTACCATCCCCTGTCATTACATTACCCTGGTCTACCATCTACTGTCATTATATTACCCTGGTCTACCATCCCCGGTCATTATATTACCCTGGTCTACCATCTACTGTCATTATATTACCGTGGTCTACCGTCTACTTTCATTATATTACCCTGGTCTATCCTCTACTGTCATTATATTACCCTGGTCTACCATCTACTGTCATTATATTACCCTGGTTACCCTCTACTGTCATTATATTACCCTGGTCTACCATCTACTGTCATTATATTACCCTGGTCTACCATCCCCTGTCATTACATTACCCTGGTCTACCATCTACTGTCATTATATTACCCTGGTCTACCATCTACTGTCATTATATTACCCTGGTCTACCATCTACTGTCATTATATTACCCTGGTCTACCCTCTACTGTCATTATATTACCCTGGTCTACCATCTACTGTCATTATATTACCCTGGTCTACCCTCTACTGTCATTATATAAGCCTGGTCTACCATCTACTGTCATTATATTACCCTGGTCTACCATCCCCTGTCATTATATTAGCCTGGTCTACCATCTACTGTGAATATATTACCCTGGTCTACCATCCCCGGTCATTATATTACCCTGGTCTACCATCTAATGTCATTATATTACCCTGGTCTCCCCTCTACTTTCATTATATTACCCTGGTCTACCATCCACTGTCATTATATTACCCTGGTCTACCATATACTGTCATTATATTACCCTTGTCTGCCATCTACTGTCATTATATTACCCTGGTCTACCATCCCCTGTCATTATATTACCCTGGTCTACCATCTACTGTCATTATATTACCCTGGTCTATATTACCCAGGTTTATATTACCCTGGTCTACCATCTCCTGTCATTATATTACCCTGGTCTACCATCTACTGTCATTATATTACCCTGGTCTACCATCTACTGTCATTATATTACCCTGGTCTACCATCTACTGTCATTATATTACCCTGGTCTACCATCTACTGTCATTATATTACCCTGGTCTACCATCTACTGTCATTATATTACCCTGGTCTACCATCTACTGTCATTATATTACCCTGGTCTACCATCTACTGTCATTATATTACCCTGGTCTACCATCTACTGTCATTATATTACCCTGGTCTACCATCTACTGTCATTATATTACCCTGGTCTACCATCTACTGTCATTATATTACCCTGGTCTACCATCTACTGTCATTATATTACCCTGGTCTACCATCTACTGTCATTATATTACCCTGGTCTACCATCTACTGTCATTATATTACCCTGGTCTACCATCTACTGTCATTATATTACCCTGGTCTACCATCTACTGTCATTATATTACCCTGGTCTACCATCTACTGTCATTATATTACCCTGGTCTACCATCTACTGTCATTATATTACCCTGGTCTGCCATCTACTGTCATTATATTACCCTGGTCTACCATCTACTGTCATTATATTACCCTGGTCTACCATCTACTGTCATTATATTACCCTGGTCTACCCTCTACTGTCATTATATTACCCTGGTCTACCATCTACTGTCATTATATTACCCTGGTCTACCATCTACTGTCATTATATTACCCTGGTCTACCATCTTCTGTCATTATATTACCCTGGTCTACCCTCTACTGTCATTATATTACCCTGGTCTACCATCTACTGTCATTATATTACCCTGGTCTACCATCTACTGTCATTATATTACCCTGGTCTACCATCTACTGTCATTATATTACCCTGGTCTACCATCTACTGTCATTATATTACCCTGGTCTACCATCTACTGTCATTATATTACCCTGGTCTACCATCTACTGTCATTATATTACCCTGGTCTACCATCTACTGTCATTATATTACCCTGGTCTACCATCTACTGTCATTATATATTACCCTGGTCTACCATCTACTGTCATTATATTACCCTGGTCTACCATCTACTGTCATTATATTACCCTGGTCTACCTCTACTGTCATTATATTACCCTGGTCTACCATCTACTGTCATTATATTACCCTGGTCTACCATCTACTGTCATTATATTACCCTGGTCTACCATCTACTGTCATTATATTACCCTGGTCTACCATCTACTGTCATTATATTACCCTGGTCTACCATCTACTGTCATTATATTACCCTGGTCTACCATCTACTGTCATTATATTACCCTGGTCTACCATCTACTGTCATTATATTACCCTGGTCTACCATCTACTGTCATTATATTACCCCTGGTCTACCCTCTACTGTCATTATATTACCCTGGTCTGCCATCTACTGTCATTATATTACCCTGGTCTACCATCTACTGTCATTATATTACCCTGGTCTACCATCTACTGTCATTATATTACCCTGGTCTACCATCTACTGTCATTATATTACCCTGGTCTACCATCTACTGTCATTATATTACCCTGGTCTACCATCTACTGTCATTATATTACCCTGGTCTACCATCTACTGTCATTATATTACCCTGGTCTACCATCTACTGTCATTATATTACCCTGGTCTACCATCTCCTGTCATTATATTACCCTGGTCTACCATCTACTGTCATTATATTACCCTGGTCTACCATCTACTGTCATTATATTACCCTGGTCTACCATCTACTGTCATTATATTACCCTACTTCTGGTCTCCTTCTACTGTCATTATATTACCCTGGTCTACCATCTACTGTCACTATATTACCCTGGTCTACCATCTACTGTCATTATATTACCCTGGTCTACCATCTACTGTCATTATATTACCCTGGTCTACCATCTACTGTCATTATATTAACCTGGTCTACCATCTACTGTCATTATATTACCCTGGTCTGCCATCTACTGTCATTATAATACCCTGGTCTACTATCTACTGTCATTATATTACCCTGGTCTACCCTCTACTGTCATTATATTACCCTGGTCTCCCCTCTACTGTCATTATATTACCCTGGTCTACCATCTACTGTCATTATATTACCCTGGTCTACCCTCTACTGTCATTATATTACCCTGGTCTACCATCTACTGTCATTATATTACCCTGGTCTCTAATGTCATTATATTACCCTGGTCTACCATCCACTGTCATTATATTACCCTGGTCTACCATCCACTGTCATTATATTACCCTGGTCTACCATCCCCTGTTATTATATTACCCTGGTCTAAACTCTACTGTCATTATATTACCCTGGTCTACCATCTACTGTCATTATATTACCCTGGTCTACCATCCCCTGTCATTACATTACCCTGGTCTACCATCTACTGTCATTATATTACCCTGGTCTACCATCCCCTGTCATTATATTACCCTGGTCTACCATCTACTGTCATTATATTACCCTGGTCTCCCTCTACTGTCATTATATTACCCTGGTCTACCATCCACTGTCATTATATTACCCTGGTCTACCATATACTGTCATTATATTACCCTGGTCTGCCATCTACTGTCATTATATTACCCTGGTCTACCATCCCCTGTCATTATATTACCCCTTTCTACCATCTACTGTCATTATATTACCCTGGTCCAGCCATCTACTGTCATTATATTACCCTGGTCTACCATCTACTGTCATTATATTACCCTGGTCTGCCATCTACTGTCATTATATTACCCTGGTCTACTATCTACTGTCATTATATTACCCTGGTCTACCCTCTACTGTCATTATATTACCCTGGTCTCCCTCTACTGTCATTATATTACCCTGGTCTACCATCTACTGTAATTATACAACCCTGACTACCATCTACTGTCATTATATTACCCTGTTCTTCCATCTACTGTCATTATATTACCCTGGTCTACCTTCTACTGTCATTATATTACCCTGGTCTACCCTCTACTGTCATTATATTACCCTACTCTCCCTGGTCTCCCGTCTACTGTCATTATATTACCCTGGTCTACCATCTACTGTCATTATATTACCCTGGTCTACACTCTACTGTCATTATATCATCCTGGTCTACCATCTACTGTCATTATATTACCCTGGTCTACCATCTACTGTCAATATATTACCCTGGTCTACACTCTACTGTCATTATATCACCCTGGTCTACCATCTACTGTCATTATATTACCCTGGTCTACCATCTACTGTCATTATATTACCCTGGTCTGCCATCTACTGTCATTATATTACCCTGGTCTACTATCTACTGTCATTATATTACCCTGGTCTACCTCTACTGTCATTATATTACCCTGGTCTACCATCTACTGTCATTATATTACCCTGGTCTCTAATGTCATTATATTACCCTGGTCTACCATCCCCTGTCATTACATTACCCTGGTCTACCATCTACTGTCATTATATTACCCTGGTCTACCATCTACTGTCATTATATTACCCTGGTCTACCATCTACTGTCATTATATTACCCTGGTCTACCCTATACTGTCATTATATTACCGTGGTCTACCATCTACTTTCATTATATTACCCTGGTCTATCCTCTACTGTCATTATATTACCCTGGTCTAACATCTACTGTCATTATATTACCCTGGTCTACCATCCCCTGTCATTATATTACCCTGGTCTACCATCTACTGTCATTATATTACCCTGGCCTGCCATCTACTGTCATTATATTACCCTGGTCTACCATCTACTGTCATTATATTACCCTGGTCTGCCATCTACTGTCATTATAATACCCTGGTCTACTATCTACTGTCATTATATTACCCTGTTCTCTCTACTGTCATTATATTACCCTGGTCTACCATCCTGTCATTACATTACCCTGGTCTAAACTCTACTGTCATTATATTATCCTGGTCTGCCCTCTACTGTCATTATATTAGCCTGGTCTACCTTCTACTGTCATTATATTACCCTGGTCTACCATATACTGTCATTATATTACCCTGGTCTGCCATCTACTGTCATTATATTACCCTGGTCTACCATCCCCTGTCATTATATTACCCTGGTCTACCATCTACTGTCATTATATTACCCTGGCCTGCCATCTACTGTCATTATATTAACCTGGTCTACCATCTACTGTCATTATATTACCCTGGTCTGCCATCTACTGTCATTATAATACCCTGGTCTACTATCTACTGTCATTATATTACCCTGGTCTACCCTCTACTGTCATTATATTACCCTGGTCTCCCCTCTACTGTCATTATATTACCCTGGTCTACCATCTACTGTCATTATATTACCCTGGTCTACCCTCTACTGTCATTATATTACCCTGGTCTACCATCTACTGTCATTATATTACCCTGGTCTCTAATGTCATTATATTACCCTGGTCTACCATCCACTGTCATTATATTACCCTGGTCTACCATCTACTGTCATTATATTACCCTGATCTACCATCCCCTGTTATTATATTACCCTGGTCTAAACTCTAATGTCATTATATTACCCTGGTCTACCATCTACTGTCATTATATTACCCTGGTCTACCATCCCTGTCATTACATTACCCTGGTCTACCATCTACTGTCATTATATTACCCTGGTCTACCATCCCCTGTCATTATATTACCCTGGTCTACCATCTACTGTCATTATATTACCCTGGTCTCCCTCTACTGTCATTATATTACCCTGGTCTACCATCCACTGTCATTATATTACCCTGGTCTACCATATACTGTCATTATATTACCCTGGTCTGCCATCTACTGTCATTATATTACCCTGGTCTACCATCCCCTGTCATTATATTACCCTTTTCTACCATCTACTGTCATTATATTACCTGGTATTAGCCATCTACTGTCATTATATTACCCTGGTCTACCATATACTGTCATTATATTACCCTGGTCTGCCATCTACTGTCATTATATTACCCTGGTCTACCATCCCCTGTCATTATATTACCCTGGTCTACCATCTACTGTCATTATATTACCCTGGCCTGCCATCTACTGTCATTATATTAACCTGGTCTACCATCTACTGTCATTATATTACCCTGGTCTGCCATCTACTGTCATTATAATACCCTGGTCTACTATCTACTGTCATTATATTACCCTGGTCTACCCTCTACTGTCATTATATTACCCTGGTCTCCCTCTACTGTCATTATATTACCCTGGTCTACCATCTACTGTCATTATATTACCCTGGTCTACCCTCTACTGTCATTATATTACCCTGGTCTACCATCTACTGTCATTATATTACCCTGGTCTCTAATGTCATTATATTACCCTGGTCTACCATCCACTGTCATTATATTACCCTGGTCTACCATCTACTGTCATTATATTACCCTGATCTACCATCCCCTGTTATTATATTACCCTGGTCTAAACTCTAATGTCATTATATTACCCTGGTCTACCATCTACTGTCATTATATTACCCTGGTCTACCATCCCTGTCATTACATTACCCTGGTCTACCATCTACTGTCATTATATTACCCTGGTCTACCATCCCCGGTCATTATATTACCCTGGTCTACCATCTACTGTCATTATATTACCCTGGTCTCCCTCTACTGTCATTATATTACCCTGGTCTACCATCCACTGTCATTATATTACCCTGGTCTACCATATACTGTCATTATATTACCCTGGTCTGCCATCTACTGTCATTATATTACCCTGGTCTACCATCCCCTGTCATTATATTACCCTTTTCTACCATCTACTGTCATTATATTACCCTGGCCCAGCCATCTACTGTCATTATATTACCCTGGTCTACCATCTACTGTCATTATATTACCCTGGTCTGCCATCTACTGTCATTATAATACCCTGGTCTACTATCTACTGTCATTATATTACCCTGGTCTCCCTCTACTGTCATTCTATTACTCTGGTCTACCCTCTACTGTCATTATATTACCCTGGTCTACCATCTACTGTAATTATACAACCCTGGACTACCATCTACTGTCATTATATTACCCTGTTCTTCCATCTACTGTCATTATATTACCCTGGTCTACCTTCTACTGTCATTATATTACCCTGGTCTACCCTCTACTGTCATTATATTACCCTACTCTCCCCTGGTCTCCCGTCTACTGTCATTATATTACCCTGGTCTACCATCTACTGTCATTATATTACCCTGGTCTACACTCTACTGTCATTATATCACCCTGGTCTACCATCTACTGTCATTATATTACCCTGGTCTACCATCTACTGTCAATATATTACCCTGGTCTACACTCTACTGTCATTATATCACCCTGGTCTACCATCTACTGTCATTATATTACCCTGGTCTACCATCTACTGTCATTATATTACCCTGGTCTGCCATCTACTGTCATTATAATACCCTGGTCTACTATCTACTGTCATTATATTACCCTGGTCTACCCTCTACTGTCATTATATTACCCTGGTCTACCATCTACTGTCATTATATTACCCTGGTCTCTAATGTCATTATATTACCCTGGTCTACCATCCCCTGTCATTACATTACCCTGGTCTACCATCTACTGTCATTATTTTACCCTGGTCTACCATCTACTGTCATTATATTACCCTGGTCTACCATCTACTGTCATTATATTACCCTGGTCTACCATAAACTGTCATTATATTACCCTGATCTACCATCCCCTGTTATTATATTACCCTGGTCTAAACTCTACTGTCATTATATTACCCTGGTCTACCATCTACTGTCATTATATTACCCTGGTCTACCATCCCCTGTCATTACATTACCCTGGTCTACCATCTACTGTCATTATATTACCCTGGTCTACCATCTACTGTCATTATATTACCCTGGTCTACCATCTACTGTCATTATATTACCCTGGTCTACCCTCTACTGTCATTATATTACCCTGGTCTACCATCTACTGTCATTATATTACCCTGGTCTACCCTCTACTGTCATTATATAAGCCTGGTCTACCATCTACTGTCATTATATTACCCTGGTCTACCATCCCCAGGTCATTATATTAGCCTGGTCTACCATCTACTGTGATTATATTACCCTGGTCTACCATCCCTGTCATTATATTACCCTGGTCTACCATCTACTGTCATTATATTACCCTGGTCTCCCTCTACTTTCATTATATTACCCTGGTCTCCCCTCTACTGTCATTATATTACCCTGGTCTACCATCTACTGTCATTATATTACCCTGGTCTACCCTCTACTGTCATTATATTACCCTGGTCTACCATCTACTGTCATTATATTACCCTGGTCTCTAATGTCATTATATTACCCTGGTCTACCATCCACTGTCATTATATTACCCTGGTCTACCATCTACTGTCATTATATTACCCTGATCTACCATCCCCTGTTATTATATTACCCTGGTCTAAACTCTACTGTCATTATATTACCCTGGTCTACCATCTACTGTCATTATATTACCCTGGTCTACCATCCCCTGTCATTACATTACCCTGGTCTACCATCTACTGTCATTATATTACCCTGGTCTACCATCCCCAGTCATTATATTACCCTGGTCTACCATCTACTGTCATTATATTACCCTGGTCTCCCCTCTACTGTCATTATATTACCCTGGTCTACCATCCACTGTCATTATATTACCCTGGTCTACCATATACTGTCATTATATTACCCTGGTCTGCCATCTACTGTCATTATATTACCCTGGTCTACCATCCCCTGTCATTATATTACCCTTTTCTACCATCTACTGTCATTATATTACCCTGGCCTGCCATCTACTGTCATTATATTACCCTGGTCTACCATCTACTGTCATTATATTACCCTGGTCTGCCATCTACTGTCATTATAATACCCTGGTCTACTATCTACTGTCATTATATTACCCTGGTCTCCCCTCTACTGTCATTATATTACCCTGGTCTACCATCTACTGTAATTATACAACCCTGGACTACCATCTACTGTCATTATATTACCCTGTTCTACCATCTACTGTAATTATATTACCCTGGTCTACCTTCTACTGTCATTATATTACCCTGGTCTACCCTCTACTGTCATTATATTACCCTACTCTCCCCTGGTCTCCCGTCTACTGTCATTACATTACCCTGGTCTACCATCTACTGTCAATATATTACCCTGGTCTACACTCTACTGTCATTATATCACCCTGGTCTACCATCTACTGTCAATATATTACCCTGGTCTACACTCTACTATCATTATATCACCCTGGTCTACCATCTACTGTCATTATATTACCCTGGTCTACCATCTACTGTCATTATATTACCCTGGTCTCTCCTGTCATTATATTACCCTGGTCTACCATCCACTGTCATTATATTACCCTGGTCTACCATCTACTGTCATTATATTACCCTGGTCTCTAATGTCATTATATTACCCTGGTCTACCATCCACTGTCATTATATTACCCTGGTCTACCATCTACTGTCATTATATTACCCTGATCTACCATCCCCTGTTATTATATTACCCTGGTCTAAACTCTAATGTCATTATATTACCCTGGTCTACCATCTACTGTCATTATATTACCCTGGTCTACCATCCCCTGTCATTACATTACCCTGGTCTACCATCTACTGTCATTATATTACCCTGGTCTACCATCCCCTGTCATTATATTACCCTGGTCTACCATCTACTGTCATTATATTACCCTGGTCTCCCTCTACTGTCATTATATTACCCTGGTCTACCATCCACTGTCATTATATTACCCTGGTCTACCATATACTGTCATTATATTACCCTGGTCTGCCATCTACTGTCATTATATTACCCTGGTCTACCATCTACTGTAATTATACAACCCTGGACTACCATCTACTGTCATTATATTACCCTGTTCTTCCATCTACTGTCATTATATTACCCTGGTCTACCTTCTACTGTCATTATATTACCCTGGTCTGCCATCTACTGTCATTATAATACCCTGGTCTACTATCTACTGTCATTATATTACCCTGGTCTCCCCTCTACTGTCATTCTATTACCCTGGTCTCCCCTCTACTGTCATTATATTACCCTGGTCTACCATCTACTGTAATTATACAACCCTGGACTACCATCTACTGTCATTATATTACCCTGTTCTTCCATCTACTGTCATTATATTACCCTGGTCTACCTTCTACTGTCATTATATTACCCTGGTCTACCCTCTACTGTCATTATATTACCCTACTCTCCCCTGGTCTCCCGTCTACTGTCATTATATTACCCTGGTCTACCATCTACTGTCATTATATTACCCTGGTCTACCATCTACTGTCATTATATCACCCTGGTCTACCATCTACTGTCATTATATTACCCTGGTCTACCATCTACTGTCAATATATTACCCTGGTCTACACTCTACTGTCATTATATCACCCTGGTCTACCATCTACTGTCATTATATTACCCTGGTCTACCATCTACTGTCATTATATTACCCTGGTCTGCCATCTACTGTCATTATATACCCTGGTCTACTATCTACTGTCATTATATTACCCTGGTCTACCTCTACTGTCATTATATTACCCTGGTCTACCATCTACTGTCATTTGTGGGCGGAGATCTTTGTGGGCTATACTCAGCCTTGTCTCAGGATGGTAAGTTGGTGGTTGAAGATATCCCTCTAGTGGTGTGGGGGCTGTGCTTTTGGCAAAGTGGGTGGGGTTATATCCTTCCTGTTTGGCCCTGTCCGGGGTGACCTCGGATGGGGCCACAGTGTCTCCTGACCCCTCCTGTCTCAGCCTCCAGTATTTATGCTGCAGTAGTTTATGTGTCGGGGCTGGGGTCAGTTTGTTATATCTGAGTACTTCTCCTGTCCTATTCGGTGTCCTGTGTGAATCTAGTGTGCGTTTAATTCTCTCCTTCTCTCTTTCTTCTGTCTCTCGGAGGACCTGAGCCCTAGGACCTGAGCTCCAGGACTACCTGACATGATGACTCCTTGCTGTCCCCAGTCCACCTGGCCATGCTGCTGTTCCAGTTTCAACTGACCTGAGCCCTAGGACCATGCCCCAGGACTACCTGACATGATGACTCCTTGCTGTCCCCAGTCCACCTGGCCATGCTGCTGCTCCAGTTTCAACTTCCACCTGACTGTGCTGCTGCTCCAGTTTCAACTGTTCTGCCTTATTATTATTGACCATGCTGGTCATTTATGAACATTTGAACATCTTGGCCATGTTCTGTTATAATCTCCACCCGGCACAGCCAGAAGAGGACTGGTCACCCCACATATGCTCTCTAATTCTCTCTTTCATTTCTCTCTCTCGGAGGACCTGAGCCCTAGGACCATGCCCCAGGACTACCTGACATGATGACTCCTTGCTGTCCCCAGTCCACCTGACCGTGCTGCTGCTCCAGTTTCAACTGTTCTGCCTTATTATTATTCAACCATACTGGTCATTTATGAACATTTGAACATCTTGGCCATGTTCTGTTATAATCTCCACCCTGGTCACATCAGAAGAGGACTGTCACCCCACATAGCCTGGTTCCTCTCTGGTTTCTTCCTAGGTTTTGGCCTTTCTGGGAGTTTTCCTAGCCACCGTGCTTCTACACCTGCATTGCTTGCTGTTTGGGGTTTTAGGCTGGGTTTCTGTACAGCACTTTGAGATATCAGCTGATGTCGAAGGGCTATATAAATAAATTTGATTTGATTTGATTTGATTATATTACCCTGGTCTCTAATGTCATTATATTACCCTGGTCTACCATCCCCTGTCATTACATTACCCTGGTCTACCATCTACTGTCATTATTTTACCCTGGTCTACCATCTACTGTCATTATATTACCCTGGTCTACCATCTACTGTCATTATATTACCCTGGTCTACCATAAACTGTCATTATATTACCCTGATCTACCATCCCCTGTTATTATATTACCCTGGTCTAAACTCTACTGTCATTATATTACCCTGGTCTACCATCTACTGTCATTATATTACCCTGGTCTACCATCCCCTGTCATTACATTACCCTGGTCTACCATCTACTGTCATTATATTACCCTGGTCTACCATCTAGTGTCATTATATTACCCTGGTCTACCATCTACTGTCATTATATTACCCTGGTCTACCCTCTACTGTCATTATATTACCCTGGTCTACCATCTACTGTCATTATATTACCCTGGTCTACCCTCTACTGTCATTATATAAGCCTGGTCTACCATCTACTGTCATTATATTACCCTGGTCTACCATCCCCGGTCATTATATTAGCCTGGTCTACCATCTACTGTGATTATATTACCCTGGTCTACCATCCCCGGTCATTATATTACCCTGGTCTACCATCTACTGTCATTATATTACCCTGGTCTCCCCTCTACTTTCATTATATTACCCTGGTCTCCCCTCTACTGTCATTATATTACCCTGGTCTACCATCTACTGTCATTATATTACCCTGGTCTACCCTCTACTGTCATTATATTACCCTGGTCTACCATCTACTGTCATTATATTACCCTGGTCTCTAATGTCATTATATTACCCTGGTCTACCATCCACTGTCATTATATTACCCTGGTCTACCATCTACTGTCATTATATTACCCTGGTCTACCATCTCCTGTTATTATATTACCCTGGTCTAAACTCTACTGTCATTATATTACCCTGTTCTACCAACTACTGTCATTATATTACCCTGGTCTACCATCCCCTGTCATTACATTACCCTGGTCTACCATCTACTGTCATTATATTACCATGGTCTCTACTGTCATTATATTACCCTGGTCTACCATCTACTGTCATTATATTACCCTGGTGTACCCCTCTACTGTCATTATATTACCCTGGTCTACCATCTACTGTCATTATATTACCCTGGTCTACCATCTACTGTCATTATATTACCCTGGTCTACCATCTACTGTCATTATATTACCTGGTCTACCATCCCCTGTCATTATATTACCCTTTTCTACCATCTACTGTCATTATATTACCCTGGCCTGCCATCTACTGTCATTATATTACCCTGGTCTACCATCTACTGTCATTATATTACCCTGGTCTGCCATCTACTGTCATTATAATACCCTGGTCTACTATCTACTGTCATTATATTACCCTGGTCTCCCCTCTACTGTCATTCTATTACCCTGGGCTCCCCTCTACTGTCATTATATTACCCTGGTCTACCATCTACTGTAATTATACAACCCTGGACTACCATCTACTGTCATTATATTACCCTGTTCTACCATCTACTGTAATTATATTACCCTGGTCTACCTTCTACTGTCATTATATTACCCTGGTCTACCCTCTACTGTCATTATATTACCCTACTCTCCCCTGGTCTCCCGTCTACTGTCATTACATTACCCTGGTCTACCATCTACTGTCAATATATTACCCTGGTCTACACTCTACTGTCATTATATCACCCTGGTCTACCATCTACTGTCAATATATTACCCTGGTCTACACTCTACTATCATTATATCACCCTGGTCTACCATCTACTGTCATTATATTACCCTGGTCTACCATCTACTGTCATTATATTACCCTGGTCTCTCCTGTCATTATATTACCCTGGTCTACCATCTACAGTCATTATATCACCCTGGTCTTCCATCTACTGTCATTATATTACCCTGGTCTGCCATCTACTGTCATTATAATACCCTGGTCTACTATCTACTGTCATTATATTACCCTGGTCTACCCTCTACTGTCATTATATTACCCTGGTCTACCATCTACTGTCATTATATTACCCTGGTCTCTAATGTCATTATATTACCCTGGTCTACCATCCCCTGTCATTACATTACCCTGGTCTACCATCTACTGTCATTATATTACCCTGGTCTACCATCTACTGTCATTATATTACCCTGGTCTACCATCTACTGTCATTATATTACCCTGGTCTACCCTCTACTGTCATTATATTACCGTGGTCTACCATCTACTTTCATTATATTACCCTGGTCTACCCTCTACTGTCATTATATTACCCTGGTCTACCATAAACTGTCATTATATTACCCTGATCTACCATCCCCTGTTATTATATTACCCTGGTCTAAACTCTACTGTCATTATATTACCCTTGTCTACCATCTACTGTCATTATATTACCCTGGTCTACCATCTACTGTCATTATATTACCCTGGTCTACCCTCTACTGTCATTATATTACCCTGGTCTACCATCTACTGTCATTATATTACCCTGGTCTACCCTCTACTGTCATTATATAAGCCTGGTCTACCATCTACTGTCATTATATTACCCTGGTCTACCATCCCCCGGGTCATTATATTAGCCTGGTCTACCATCTACTGTGATTATATTACCCTGGTCTACCATCTCCTGGTCATTATATTACCCTGGTCTACCATCTACTGTCATTATATTACCCTGGTCTACCATCTACTGTCATTATATTACCCTGGTCTCCCATCCACTGTCATTATATTACCCTGGTCTACCATATACTGTCATTATATTACCCTGGTCTACCATCTACTGTCATCATATTATCCTGGTCTACCATCCCCTGTCATTATATTACCCTGGTCTACCATCTACTGTCATTATATTACCCTGGTCTACCATCTACTGTCATTATATTACCCTGGTCTACCATCTACTGTCATTATATTACCCTGGTCTACCATCTACTGTCATTATATTACCCTGGTCTACCATCTACTGTCATTATATTACCCTGGTCTACCCTCTACTGTCATTATATTACCCTGGTCTCCCCTCTACTGTCATTATATTACCCTGGTCTACCATCTACTGTCATTATATTACCCTGGTCTACCCTCTACTGTCATTATATTACCCTGGTCTACCATCTACTGTCATTATATTACCCTGGTCTCTACTGTCATTATATTACCCTGGTCTCTAATGTCATTATATTACCCTGGTCTACCATCTACTGTCATTATATTACCCTGGTCTACCATCCCCTGTCATTACATTACCCTGGTCTAAACTCTACTGTCATTATATTACCCTGGTCTGCCATCTACTGTCATTATATTACCCTGGTCTACCATCTACTGTCACTATATTACCCTGGTCTACCATCTACTGTCATTATATTTCCCTGGTCTACCATCTACTGTCATTATATTACCCTGGTCTACCATCTAATGTCATTATTATTTCCCTGGTCTACCATCTACTGTGATTATATTACCCTGGTCTACCATATACTGTCATTATATTACCCTGGTCTACCACCTACTGTCATTATATTACCCTGGTCTATATTACCCTGGTTTATATTACCCTGGTCTACCATCTCCTGTCATTATATTACCCTGGTCTACCATCTACTGTCATTATAATACCTGGTCTACCATCTACTGTCATTATATTACCCTGGTCTACCATCTACTGTCATTATATTACCCTACTCTCCCTGGTCTCCTTCTACTGTCATTATATTACCCTGGTCTACCATCTACTGTCACTATATTACCCTGCTCTACCATCTACTGTCATTATATTACCCTGGTCTACCATCTACTGTCATTATATTACCCTGGTCTACCATCTACTGTCATTATATTACCCTGGTCTACCCTCTACTGTCATTATATTAGCCTGGTCTACCTTCTACTGTCATTATATTACCCTGGTCTACCATCCCCGGTCATTATATTAGCCTGGTCTACCATCTACTGTCATTATATTACCCTGGTCTACCATCTACTGTCAATATATTACCCTGGTCTACACTCTACTGTCATTATATCACCCTGGTCTACCATCTACTGTCATTATATTACCCTGGTCTACCATCTACTGTCATTATATTACCCTGGTCTCTCCTGTCATTATATTACCCTGGTCTACCATCTACAGTCATTATATCACCCTGGTCTTCCATCTACTGTCATTATATTACCCTGGTCTGCCATCTACTGTCATTATAATACCCTGGTCTACTATCTACTGTCATTATATTACCCTGGTCTACCCTCTACTGTCATTATATTACCCTGGTCTACCATCTACTGTCATTATATTACCCTGGTCTCTAATGTCATTATATTACCCTGGTCTACCATCCCCTGTCATTACATTACCCTGGTCTACCATCTACTGTCATTATATTACCCTACTCTCCCCTGGTCTCCCGTCTACTGTCATTATATTACCCTGGTCTACCATCTACTGTCATTATATTACCCTGGTCTACACTCTACTGTCATTATATCACCCTGGTCTACCATCTACTGTCATTATATTACCCTGGTCTACCATCTACTGTCAATATATTACCCTGGTCTACACTCTACTGTCATTATATCACCCTGGTCTACCATCTACTGTCATTATATTACCCTGGTCTACCATCTACTGTCATTATATTACCCTGGTCTCTCCTGTCATTATATTACCCTGGTCTACCATCTACAGTCATTATATCACCCTGGTCTTCCATCTACTGTCATTATATTACCCTGGTCTGCCATCTACTGTCATTATAATACCCTGGTCTACTATCTACTGTCATTATATTACCCTGGTCTACCCTCTACTGTCATTATATTACCCTGGTCTACCATCTACTGTCATTATATTACCCTGGTCTCTAATGTCATTATATTACCCTGGTCTACCATCCCCTGTCATTACATTACCCTGGTCTACCATCTACTGTCATTATATTACTCTGGTCTACCATCTACTGTCATTATATTACCCTGGTCTACCATCTACTGTCATTATATTACCCTGGTCTACCCTCTACTGTCATTATATTACCGTGGTCTACCATCTACTTTCATTATATTACCCTGGTCTATCCTCTACTGTCATTATATTACCCTGGTCTAACATCTACTGTCATTATATTACCCTGGTCTACCCTCTACTGTCATTATATTACCCTGGTCTACCATAAACTGTCATTATATTACCCTGATCTACCATCCCCTGTTATTATATTACCCTGGTCTAAACTCTACTGTCATTATATTACCCTGGTCTACCATCTACTGTCATTATATTACCCTGGTCTACCATCCCCTGTCATTACATTACCCTGGTCTACCATCTACTGTCATTATATTACCCTGGTCTACCATCTACTGTCATTATATTACCCTGGTCTACCATCTACTGTCATTATATTACCCTGGTCTACCCTCTACTGTCATTATATTACCCTGGTCTACCATCTACTGTCATTATATTACCCTGGTCTACCCTCTACTGTCATTATATAAGCCTGGTCTACCATCTACTGTCATTATATTACCCTGGTCTACCATCCCGGTCATTATATTAGCCTGGTCTACCATCTACTGTGATTATATTACCCTGGTCTACCATCCCGGTCATTATATTACCCTGGTCTACCATCTACTGTCATTATATTACCCTGGTCTCCCCTCTACTTTCATTATATTACCCTGGTCTCCCCTCTACTGTCATTATATTACCCTGGTCTACCATCTACTGTCATTATATTACCCTGGTCTACCCTCTACTGTCATTATATTACCCTGGTCTACCATCTACTGTCATTATATTACCCTGGTCTCTAATGTCATGATATTACCCTGGTCTACCATCCACTGTCATTATATTACCCTGGTCTACCATCTACTGTCATTATATTACCCTGGTCTACCATCCCCTGTCATTACATTACCCTGGTCTACCATCTACTGTCATTATATTACCCTGGTCTACCATCCCGGTCATTATATTACCCTGGTCTACCATCTACTGTCATTATATTACCCTGGTCTCCCCTCTACTGTCATTATATTACCCTGGTCTACCATCCACTGTCATTATATTACCCTGGTCTACCATATACTGTCATTATATTACCCTGGTCTGCCATCTACTGTCATTATATTACCCTGGTCTACCATCCCCTGTCATTATATTACCCTTTTCTACCATCTACTGTCATTATATTACCCTGGTCTACCATCTACTGTCATTATATTACCCTGGTCTACCATCCCCTGTCATTACATTACCCTGGTCTACCATCTACTGTCATTATATTACCCTGGTCTACCATCTACTGTCATTATATTACCCTGGTCTACCATCTACTGTCATTATATTACCCTGGTCTACCCTCTACTGTCATTATATTACCCTGGTCTACCATCTACTGTCATTATATTACCCTGGTCTACCCTCTACTGTCATTATATTAGCCTGGTCTACCATCTACTGTCATTATATTACCCTGGTCTACCATCCCGGTCATTATATTAGCCTGGTCTACCATCTACTGTCATTATATTACCCTGGTCTACCATCTACTGTCATTATATTACCCTGGTCTACCATCTACTGTCATTATATTACCCTGGTCTACCATCTACTTTCATTATATTACCCTGGTCTCCCTCTACTGTCATTATATTACCCTGGTCTACCATCTACTGTCATTATATTACCCTGGTCTACCATCTACTGTCATTATATTACCCTGGTCTACCATCTACTGTCATTATATTACCCTGGTCTCTAATGTCATTATATTACCCTGGTCTACCATCCACTGTCATTATATTACCCTGGTCTACCATCTACTGTCATTATATTACCCTGATCTACCATCCCTGTCATTATATTACCCTGGTCTACCTCTACTGTCATTATATTACCCTGGTCTACCATCTACTGTCATTATATTACCCTGGTCTACCATCCCTGTCATTACATTACCCTGGTCTACCATCTACTGTCATTATATTACCCTGGTCTACCATCTACTGTCATTATATTACCCTGGTCTACCATCCCCGGTCATTATATTAGCCTGGTCTACCATCTACTGTCATTATATTACCCTGGTCTACCATCTACTGTCATTATATTACCCTGGTCTACCATCTACTGTCATTATATTACCCTGGTCTCCCTCTACTGTCATTATATTACCCTGGTCTACCATCCACTGTCATTATATTACCCTGGTCTACCATATACTGTCATTATTACCCTTGTCTGCCATCTACTGTCATTATATTACCCTGGTCTACCATCCTGTCATTATATTACCCTGGTCTACCATCTACTGTCATTATATTACCCTGGTCTACCATCTACTGTCATTATATTACCCTGGTCTACCATCTACTGTCATTATATTACCCTGGTCTACCATCTACTGTCATTATATTACCCTGGTCTACCATCTACTGTCATTATATTACCCTGGTCTACCATCTACTGTCATTATATTACCCTGGTCTACCATCTACTGTCATTATATTACCCTGGTCTACCTCTACTGTCATTATATTACCCTGGTCTACCATCTACTGTCATTATATTACCCTGGTCTACCATCTACTGTCATTATATTACCTGGTCTACCTTCTACTGTCATTATATTACCCTGGTCTACCATCCCCGGTCATTATATTAGCCTGGTCTACCATCTACTGTCATTATATTACCCTGGTCTACCATCTACTGTCAATATATTACCCTGGTCTACACTCTACTGTCATTATATCACCCTGGTCTACCATCTACTGTCATTATATTACCCTGGTCTACCATCTACTGTCATTATATTACCCTGGTCTCTCCTGTCATTATATTACCCTGGTCTACCATCTACAGTCATTATATCACCCTGGTCTTCCATCTACTGTCATTATATTACCCTGGTCTGCCATCTACTGTCATTATAATACCCTGGTCTACTATCTACTGTCATTATATTACCCTGGTCTACCCTCTACTGTCATTATATTACCCTGGTCTACCATCTACTGTCATTATATTACCCTGGTCTCTAATGTCATTATATTACCCTGGTCTACCATCCCCTGTCATTACATTACCCTGGTCTACCATCTACTGTCATTATATTACCCTGGTCTACCATCTACTGTCATTATATTACCCTGGTCTACCATCTACTGTCATTATATTACCCTGGTCTACCCTCTACTGTCATTATATTACCGTGGTCTACCATCTACTTTCATTATATTACCCTGGTCTATCCTCTACTGTCATTATATTACCCTGGTCTACCATCTACTGTCATTATATTACCCTGGTCTACCCTCTACTGTCATTATATTACCCTGGTCTACCATAAACTCTCATTATATTACCCTGATCTACCATCCCCTGTTATTATATTACCCTGGTCTAAACTCTACTGTCATTATATTACCCTGGTCTACCATCTACTGTCATTATATTACCCTGGTCTACCATCCCCTGTCATTACATTACCCTGGTCTACCATCTACTGTCATTATATTACCCTGGTCTACCATCTACTGTCATTATATTACCCTGGTCTACCATCTACTGTCATTATATTACCCTGGTCTCTACTGTCATTATATTACCCTGGTCTACCATCTACTGTCATTATATTACCCTGGTCTACCCTCTACTGTCATTATATTAGCCTGGTCTACCATCTACTGTCATTATATTACCCTGGTCTACCATCCCCGGTCATTATATTAGCCTGGTCTACCATCTACTGTCATTATATTACCCTGGTCTACCATCTACGGTCATTATATTACCCTGGTCTACCATCTACTGTCATTATATTACCCTGGTGTACCCTCTACTGTCACTATATTACCCTGGTCTATCTACTGTCATTATATTACCCTGGTCTACCATCTACTGTCATTATATTACCCTGGTCTACCCTCTACTGTCATTATATTACCCTGGTCTACCATCTACTGTCATTATATTACCCTGGTCTCTATATGTCATTGTCTGTCATTATATTACCCTGGTCTACCATCTACTGTCATTATATTACCCTGGTCTACCATCCCTGTCATTATATTACCCTGGTCTAAACTCTACTGTCATTATATTACCTGGTCTACCATCTACTGTCATTATATTACCCTGGTCTACCATCCCCTGTCATTATATTACCCTGGTCTACCATCTACTGTCATTATATTACCCTGGTCTACCATCTACTGTCATTATATTACCCTGGTCTACCATCCCTACTGTCATTATATTAGCCTGGTCTACCATCCTACTGTCATTATATTAGCCTGGTCTACCATCTACTGTCATTATATTACCCTGGTCTACCATCCTGTCATTATATTACCCTGGTCTACCATCTACTGTCATTATATTACCCTGGTCTCCCTCTACTGTCATTATATTACACTGGTCTACCATCCACTGTCATTATATTACCCTGGTCTACCATATACTGTCATTATATTACCCTTGTCTGCCATCTACTGTCATTATATTACCCTGGTCTACCATCCCCTGTCATTATATTACCCTGGTCTACCATCTACTGTCATTATATTACCCTGGTCTGCCATCTACTGTCATTATATTACCCTGGTCTACCATCTACTGTCATTATATTACCCTGGTCTACCATCTACTGTCATTATATTACCCTGGTCTACCATCTACTGTCATTATATTACCCTGGTCTACCATCTACTGTCATTATATTACCCTGGTCTCCCTCTACTGTCATTATATTACCCTGGTCTACCATCTACTGTCATTATATTACCCTGGTCTACCCTCTACTGTCATTATATTACCCTGGTCTACCATCTACTGTCATTATATTACCCTGGTCTCTAATGTCATTATATTACCCTGGTCTACCATCCACTGTCATTATATTACCCTGGTCTACCATCTACTGTCAATATATTACCCTGATCTACCATCCCTGTTATTATATTACCCTGGTCTAAACTCTACTGTCATTATATTACCCTGGTCTACCATCTACTGTCATTATATTACCCTGGTCTACCATCCTGTCATTATATTACCCTGGTCTAAACTCTACTGTCATTATATTACCCTGGTCTGCCATCTACTGTCATTATATTACCCTGGTCTACCATCTACTGTCACTATATTACCCTGGTCTACCATCTACTGTCATTATATTTCCTGGTCTACCATCTACTGTCATTATATTACCCTGGTCTACCATCTACTGTCATTATTATTACCCTGGTCTACCATCTACTGTCATTATATTACCCTGGTCTACCATATACTGTCATTATATTACCTGGTCTATCATCTACTGTCATTATATTACCCTGGTCTATATCCCCTGGTTTATATTACCCTGGTCTACAATCCCCTGTCATTATATTACCCTGGTCTACCATCTACTGTCATTATATTACCCTGGTCTACCATCTACTGTCATTATATTACCCTGGTCTCCCATCTACTGTCATTATATTACCCTGGTCTCCCCTCTACTGTCATTATATTACCCTGGTCTACCATCTACTGTCATTATATTACCCTGGTCTACCATCTACTGTCATTATATTACCTCTGGTCTGCCATCTACTGTCATTATATTACCCTGGTCTACCATCCCCTGTCATTATATTACCCTGGTCTACCATCTACTTGTCATTATATTACCCTGGTCTACCATCTACTGTCATTATATTACCCTGGTCTACCCTCTACTGTCATTATATTACCCTGGTCTACCCATCTACTGTCATTATATTACCCTGGTCTACCATCTACTGTCATTATATTACCCTGGTCTACCCTCTACTGTCATTATATTACCCTGGTCTACCATCTACTGTCATTATATTACCCTGGTCTCTATCTACTGTCATTATATTACCCTGGTCTACCATATACTGTCATTATATTACCCTGGTCTGCCATCTACTGTCAATATATTACCCTGATCTACCATCCCTGTTATTATATTACCCTGGTCTAAACTCTACTGTCATTATATTACCCTGGTCTACCATCTACTGTCATTATATTACCTGGTCTACCATCCCCTGTCATTACATTACCCTGGTCTAAACTCCACTGTCATTATATTACCCTGGTCCACCATCTACTGTCATTATATTATCCCTGGTCTACCATCTACTGTCACTATATTACCCTGGTCTACCATCTACTGTCATTATATTTCCTGGTCTACCATCTACTGTCATTATATTACCCTGGTCTCCCTCATCTTCTGTCATTATATTACCCTGGACTACCCTCTACTGTCATTATATTACCCTGGTCTACCATCTACTGTCATTATATTACCCTGGTCTATCATCTACTGTCATTATATTACCCTGGTCTACCATCTACTGTCATTATATTACCCTGGTCTACCATCCCCTGGTCATTATATTACTCCTGGTCTACCATCTACTGTCATTATATTACCCTGGTCTACCATCTACTGTCATTATATTACCCTGGTCTACCATCTACTGTCATTATATTACCCTGGTCTCCCCTCTACTGTCATTATATTAGCCTGGTCTACCATCCACTGTCATTATATTACCCTGGTCTTCCCCATCTACTGTCATTATATTACCCTGGTCTACCATCTACTGTCATTATATTACCCTGGTCTACCATCTACTGTCATTATATTAACCATCTTGTCATTATATTACCCTGGCCTGCCATCTACTGTCATTATATTACCCTGGTCTACCATCTACTGTCATTATATTACCCTGGTCTACCATCTACTGTCATTATATTACCTCTGGTCTACTATCTAATGTCATTATATTACCCTGGTCTCCTCTACTGTCATTATATTACCCTGGTCTACCATCTACTGTCATTATATTACCCTGGTCTACCATCTACTGTAATTATATTACCCTGGACTAAACTCTACTGTCATTATATTACCCTGGTTCTACCATCTACTGTCATTATATTACCCTGGTCTACCATCCCCTGTCATTATATTACCCTGGTCTACCCTCTACTGTCATTATATTACCCTGGTCTACCATCTACTGTCATTATATTACCCTGGTCTACCATCTACTGTCATTATATTACCGTGGTCTACCCTCTACTGTCATTATATCAACCTGGTCTACCATCTACTGTCATTATATTACCCTGTCTACCATCTACTGTCATTATATTACCCTGGTCTAAACTCTACTGTCATTATATTACACTGGTCTACCATCCACTGTCATTATATTACTCCTGGTCTACCATCTACTGTCATTATATTACCCTGGTCTACCATCTACTGTCATTATATTACCCTGGTCTACCATCTACTGTCATTATATTACCCTGGTCTACCATCTAATGTCATTATTATTACCCTGAAAACCATCTACTGTCATTATATTACCCTGGTCTACCATCTACTGTCATTATATTACCCTGGTCTACCCTCTACTGTCATTATATTACCCTGGTCTATATTACTGTCATTATATTACCCTGGTCTACCATCTCCTGTCATTATATTATCTACCATCTACTGTCATTATATTACCCTGGTCTACCATCTACTGTCATTATATTACCTCTGGTCTACCATCTACTGTCATTATATTACCCTGGTCTACCATCTACTGTCATTATATTACCCTGGTCTACCATCTACTGTCATTATATTACCCCTGGTCTACCCTTCTACTGTCATTATATTACCCTGGTCTACCATCTACTGTCATTATATTACCCTGGTCACCATCTACTGTCATTATATTACCCTGGTCTACCATCTACTGTCATTATATTACCCTGGTCTACCATCTACTGTCATTATATTACCCTGGTCTACCATCTACTGTCATTATATTACCCTGGTCTACCATCTACTGTCATTATTTACCCTGGTTACCATCTTGTCATTATATTACCCTGGTCTACCATCTACTGTCATTATATTATCCTGGTCTACCATCTACTGTCATTATATTACCCTGGTCTACCATCTACTGTCATTATATTACCCTGGTCCATCTACTGTCATTATATTACCCTGGTCTACCATCTACTGTCATTATATTACCCTGGTCTACCATCTACTGTCATTATATTACCCTGGTCTACCATCTACTGTCATTATATTACCCTGGTCTACCATCTACTGTCATTATATTACCCTGGTCTACAATCTACTGTCATTATATTACCCTGGTCTACCATCTACTGTCATTATATTACCCTGGTCTACCCTCTACTGTCATTATATTACCTGGTCTACCTCTACTGTCATTATATTACCCTGGTCTCCCTCTACTGTCATTATATTACCCTGGTCTACCATCTACTGTCATTATATTACCCTGTCCACCATCCCTGTCATTATATTACCCTGGTCTACCCTCTACTGTCATTATATTACCCTGGTCTACCATCTACTGTCATTATATTACCCTGGTCTACCATCCCCTGTCATTATATTACCCTGGTCTACCATCTACTGTCATTATATTACCCTGGTCTACCATCTACTGTCATTATATTACCCTGGTCTACCATCTACTGTCATTATATTACCCTGGTCTACCATCTACTGTCATTATATTACCTCTGGTCTACCATCTACTGTCATTATATTACCCTGGTCTACCCTCTACTGTCATTATATTTCCCTGGTCTACCCTCTACTGTCATTATATTACTCCTGGTCTACCATCTACTGTCATTATATTAGCCTGGTTACCCATCTACTGTCATTATATTACCCTGGTCTTCCATCTACAGTCATTGTATTACCCTGGTCTACCATCTACTGTCATTATATTACCCTGGTCTACCATCTACTGTCATTATATTACCCTGGTCTTCCATCTACTGTCATTATATTACCCTGGTCTACCATCTACTGTCATTATATTACCCTGGTCTACCATCTACTGTCATTATATTACCCTGGTCTACCATCTACTGTCATTATATTACCCTGGTCTACCATCTACTGTCATTATATTACCCTGGTCTACCATCTACTGTCATTATATTACCCTGGTCTTCCATCTACTGTCATTATATTACCCTGATCTACCATCTACTGTAATTATATTACCCTGGTCTACTCCTCTACTGTCATTATATTACCCTGGTCTACCATCTACTGTCATTATATTACCCTGGTCTACCATCTACTGTCATTATATTATACTGGTCTGCCATCTACTGTCATTATATTACCCTGGTCTACCATCTACTGTCATTATATTACCCTGGTCTCCCCTCTACTGTCATTATATTACCCTGGTCTACCATCTACTGTCATTATATTACCCTGGTCTACCATCTACTGTCATTATATTACCCTGGTATTCCATCTACTGTCATTATATTACCCTGGTATACCATCTACTGTCATTATATTACCCTGGTCTACCATCTACTGTCATTATATTACCCTGGTCTACCATCTACTGTCATTATATTACCCTGGTCTACCATCTACTGTCATTATATTACCCTGGTCTACCATCTACTGTCATTATATTACCCTGTCTACCATCCCCTGTCATTATATTACCCTGGTCTACCATCTACTGTCATTATATTACCCCTGGTCTACCATCTACTGTCATTATATTACCCTGGATTACAATCTAATGTCATTATATTACCCTGGTCTACCATCTACTGTCATTATATTACCCTGGTCTACCATCTACTGTCATTATATTACCCTGGTCTACCATCTACTGTCATTATATTACCCTGGTCTCCCCTCTACTGTCATTATATTACCCTGGTCTACCATCTACTGTCATTATATTACCCTGGTCTACCCTCTACTGTCATTATATTACCCTGGTCTACCATCTACTGTCATTATATTACCCTGGTCTACCATCTACTGTCATTATATTACCCTGGTCTCTACTGTCATTATATTACCCTGGTCTACCATCTGCTGTCATTATATTACCCTGGTCTACCATCTACTGTCATTATATTACCCTGGTCTACCATCTACTGTCATTATATTACCCTGGTCTACCATCTACTGTCATTATATTACCCTGGTCTACCATCCTGTCATTATATTACCCTGGTCTACCATCTACTGTCATTATATTACCCTGGTCTACCATCTACTGTCATTATATTACCCTGGTCTACCATCTACTGTCATTATATTACCCTGGTCTACCATCTACTGTCATTATATTACTCCTGGTCTACCATCTACTGTCATTATATTACCCTGGTCTACCATCTACTGTCATTATATTACCCTGGTCTACCATCTACTGTCATTATATTACCCTGGTCTACCCTCTACTGTCATTATATTACCCTGGTCTACCATCCTACTGTCATTATATTACCCTGGTCTACCATCTACTGTCATTATATTACCCTGGTCTACATCTACTGTCATTATATTACCCTGGTCTACCCTCTACTGTCATTATATTACTTCCTGGTCTACCATCTACTGTCATTATATTACCCTGGTCTACCATCTACTGTCATTATATTACCCTGGTCTACCTCTACTGTCATTATATTACCCTGGTCTCATCTACTGTCATTATATTACCCTGGTCTACCCTCTACTGTCATTATATTACCCTGGTCTACCATCTACTGTCATTATATTACCCTCTACTGTCATTATATTACCCTGGTCTACCATCTACTGTCATTATATTACCCTGGTCTACACTCTACTGTCATTATATTACCCTGGTCTACCATCTACTGTCATTATATTACCCTGGTCTACCATCTACTGTCATTATATTACCCTGGTCTACACTCTACTGTCATTATATTACCCTGGTCTACCATCTACTGTCATTATATTACCCTGGTCTACCATCTACTGTCATTATATTACCCTGGTCTCTACTGTCATTATATTACCCTGGTCTACCATCTACTGTCATTATATTACCCTGGTCTACCATCTACTGTCATTATATTACCCTGGTCTACACTCTACTGTCATTATATTACCCTGGTCTACCCTCTACTGTCATTATATTACCCTGGTCTATCTACTGTCATTATATTACCCTGGTCTACCATCTACTGTCACTATATTACCCTGGTCTACCATCTACTGTCATTATATTACCCTGGTCTGCCATCTACTGTCACTATATTACCCTGGTCTACCATCTACTGTCATTATATTACCCTGGTCTACCATCTACTGTCATTATATTACCCTGGTCTACCATCTACTGTCATTATATTACCCTGGTCTACCATCTACTGTCATTATATTACCCTGGTCTACCATCTACTGTCATTATATTACCCTGGTCTACCATCTACTGTCATTATATTACCCTGGTCTACCATCTACTGTCATTATATTACCCTGGTCTACCATCTACTGTCATTATATTACCCTGGTCTACCATCTACTGTCATATATTACCCTGGTCTACCATCTACTGTCATTATATTACCCTGGTCTACCATCTACTGTCATTATATTACCCTGGTCTACCATCTACTGTCATTATATTACCCTGGTCTACCATCTACTGTCATTATATTACCCTGGTCTACCATCTACTGTCATTATATTACCCTGGTCTACCATCTACTGTCATTATATTACCCTGGTCTACCATCTACTGTCATTATATTACCCTGGTCTACCATCTACTGTCATTATATTACCCTGGTCTACCATCTACTGTCATTATATTACCCTGGTCTACCATCTACTGTCATTATATTACCCTGGTCTACCATCTACTGTCATTATATTACCCTGGTCTACCATCTACTGTCATTATATTACCCTGGTCTACCATCTACTGTCATTATATTACCCTGGTCTACCATCTACTATCATGATATTACCCTGGTCTACCATCTACTGTCATTATATTACCCTGGTCTACCATCTACTGTCATTATATTACCCTGGTCTACCATCTACTGTCATTATATTACCCTGGTCTACCATCTACTGTCATTATATTACCCTGGTCTACCATCTACTGTCATTATATTACCCTGGTCTACCATCTACTGTCATTATATTACCCTGGTCTCCCCTCTACTGTCATTATATTACCCTGGTCTACCATCTACTGTCATTATATTACCCTGGTCTACCATCTACTGTCATTATATTACCCTGGTCTCCCATCTACTGTCATTATATTACCCTGGTCTACCATCTACTGTCATTATATTACCCTGGTCTACCATCTACTGTCATTATATTACCCTGGTCTACCATCTACTGTCATTATATTACCCTGGTCTACCATCTACTGTCATTATATTACCCTGGTCTACCATCTACTGTCATTATATTACCCTGGTCTACCATCTACTGTCATTATATTACCCTGGTCTACCAACTACTGCTGTTATATTACCCTGGTCTACCCTCTGCTGTCATTATATTACCATGGTCTACCATCTACTGTCAATATATTACCCTGGTCTACCATCTACAGTCATTATATTACCCTGGTCTACACTCTATTGTCATTATATTACCCTGGTCTACCATCTACTGTCATTATATTACCCTGGTCTACCATCTACTGTCATTATTATTACCCTGGTCTACCATCTACTGTCATTATATTACCCTGGTCTACCATCTACTGTCATTATATTACCCTGGTCTACCATCTACTGTCATTATATTACCCTGGTCTACCATCTACTGTCATTATATTACCCTGGTCTACCATCTACTGTCATTATATTACCCTGGTCTACCATCTACTGTCATTATATTACCCTGGTCTACCATCTACTGTCATTATATTACCCTGGTCTACCATCTACTGTCATTATATTACCCTGGTCTACTATCTACTGTCATTATATTACCCTGGTCTACCATCTACTGTCATTATATTACCCTGGTCTACCCTCTACTGTCATTATATTACCCTGGTCTACCCTCTACTGTCATTATATTACCCTGGTCTACCATCTACTGTCATTATATTACCCTGGTCTACCATCTACTGTCATTATATTACCCTGGTCTACCATCTACTGTCATTATATTACCCTGGTCTCCAGTCTACTGTCATTATATTACCCTGGTCTACCATCTACTTTCATTAATTACCCTGGTCTACCATCTACTGTCATTTGTCATTTATATTACCCTGGAATTCAATCAACTGTCATTACTTTACCCTGGTCTACCATCTACTGTCATTATATTACCCTGGTCTACCATCTACTGTCATTATATTACCCTGGTCTACCATCTACTGTCATTATATTACCCTGGTCTACCATCTACTGTCATTATATTACCCTGGTCTACCATCTACTGTCATTATATTACCCTGGTCTACCATCTACTGTCATTATATTACCCTGGTCTACCATCTACTGTCATTATATTACCCTGGTCTACCATCTACTGTCATTATATTACCCTGGTCTACCATCTACTGTCATTATATTACCCTGGTCTACCATCTACTGTCATTATATTACCCTGGTCTACCATCTACTGTCATTATATTACCCTGGTCTACCATCTACTGTCATTATATTACCCTGGTCTACCATCTACTGTCATTATATTACCCTGGTCTACCATCTACTGTCATTATATTACCCTGGTCTACCATCTACTGTCATTATATTACCCTGGTCTACCATCTACTGTCATTATATTACCCTGGTCTACCATCTACTGTCATTATATTACCCTGGTCTACCATCTACTGTCATTATATTACCCTGGTCTACCATCTACTGTCATTATATTACCCTGGTCTACCATCTACTGTCATTATATTACCCTGGTCTACCATCTACTGTCATTATATTACCCTGGTCTACCCATCTACTGTCATTATATTACCCTGGTCTACCATCTACTGTCATTATATTACCCTGGTCTACCATCTACTGTCATTATATTACCCTGGTCTACCATCTACTGGTCTACCATCTACTGTCATTATATTACCCTGGTCTACCATCTACTGTCATTATATTACCCTGGTCTACCATCTACTGTCATTATATTACCCTGGTCTACCATCTACTGTCATTATATTACCCTGGTCTACCATCTACTGTCATTATATTACCCTGGTCTACCATCTACTGTCATTATATTACCCTGGTCTACCATCTACTGTCATTATATTACCCTGGTCTACCATCTACTGTCATTATATTACCCTGGTCTACCATCTACTGTCATTATATTACCCTGGTCTACCATCTACTGTCATTATATTACCCTGGTCTACCATCTACTGTCATTATATTACCCTGGTCTACCATCTACTGTCATTATATTACCCTGGTCTACCATCTACTGTCATTATATTACCCTGGTCTACCATCTACTGTCATTATATTACCCTGGTCTACCATCTACTGTCATTATATTACCCTGGTCTACCATCTACTGTCATTATATTACCCTGGTATACCATCTACTGTCATTATATTAACCTGGTCTACCATCTACTGTCATTATATTACCCTGGTCTACCTTCTACTGTCATTATATTACCCTGGTCTACCTTCTACCGTCATTATATTACCCTGGTATACCATCTACTGTCATTATATTAACCTGGTCTACCATCTACCGTCATTATATTACCCTGGTATACCATCTACTGTCATTATATTACCCTGGTCTACCATCACTGTCATTATATTACCCTGGTCAACCATCTACTGTCATTATAATACCCTGGTCTACCCTCTACTGTCACTATATTACTCTGGTCTAAACTCTACTGCCATTATATTACACTGGTCTTCCATCTACTGTCATTATATTACCCTGGTCTACCATCTACTGTCATTATATTACCCTGGTCTACCCTCTACTGTCATTATATTACCCTGGTCTACCCTCTACTGTCATTTTATTACCCTGGTCTACAATCTACTGTCATTATATTACCCTGGTCTACCATCTACTGTCATTATATTACCCTGGTCTACCATCTACTGTCATTATATTACCCTGTCTACCATCTCTACCCTCTCTGTCATTATATATTACCCTGGTCTACCATCTACTGTCATTATATTACCCCATCTACTGTCATTATATTACCCTGGTCTACCATCTACTGTCATTATATTACCCTGGTCTACCATCTACTGTCATTATATTACCCTGGTCTACCATCTACTGTCATTATATTACCCTGGTCTACCCATCTACTGTCATTATATTACCCTGGTCTACCATCTACTGTCATTATATTACCCTGGTCTACCATCTACTGTCATTATATTACCCTGGTCTACCATCTACTGTCATTATATCTACCATCTACTGTATTACCCTGGTCTACCATCTACTGTCATTATATTACCCTGGTCTACCATCTACTGTCATTATATTACCCTGGTCTACCATCTACTGTCATTATATTACCCTGGTCTACCATCTACTGTCATTATATTACCCTGGTCTACCATCTACTGTCATTATATTACCCTGGTCTACCATCTACTGTCATTATATTACCCTGGTCTACCATCTACTGTCATTATATTACCCTGGTCTACCATCTACTGTCATTATATTACCCTGGTCTACCATCTACTGTCATTATATTACCCTGGTCTACCATCTACTGTCATTATATTACCCTGGTCTACCATCTACTGTCATTATATTACCCTGGTCTACCATCTACTGTCATTATATTACCCTGGTCTACCATCTACTGTCATTATATTACCCTGGTCTACCATCTACTGTCATTATATTACCCTGGTCTACCATCTACTGTCATTATATTACCCTGGTCTACCATCTACTGTCATTATATTACCCTGGTCTACCATCTACTGTCATTATATTACCCTGGTCTACCATCTACTGTCATTATATTACCCTGGTCTACCATCTACTGTCATTATATTACCCTGGTCTACCATCTACTGTCATTATATTACCCTGGTCTACCATCTACTGTCATTATATTACCCTGGTTACCATCTACTGTCATTATATTACCCTGGTCTACCATCTACTGTCATTATATTACCCTGGTCTACCATCTACTGTCATTATATTACCCTGGTCTACCATCTACTGTCATTATATTACCCTGGTCTACCATCTACTGTCTACCCTGGTCCCATCTACTGTCATTATATTACCCTGGTCTACCATCTACTGTCATTATATTACCCTGGTATTACTGTCATTATATTACCCCTAGTCTACGATCTACTGTCATTATATTACCCTGGTCTACCATCTACTGTCATTATATTACCCTGGTCTACCATCTACTGTCATTATATTACCCTGGTCTACCATCTACTGTCATTATATTACCCTGGTCTACCTCTACTGTCATTATATTACCCTGGTCTACCATCTACTGTCATTATATTACCCTGGTCTACCATACTGTCATTATATTACCCTGGTCTAAACTCTACTGTCATTATATTACCCTGGTCTACCATCTACTGTCATTATATTACCCTGGTCTACCATCTACTGTCATTATATTACCCTGGTCTACCATCTACCCTGTCATTATATTACCCTGGTCTACCATCTACTGTCATTATATTACCCTGGTCTACCATCTACTGTCATTATATTACCCTGGTCTACCATCTACTGTCATTATATTACCCTGGTCTACCATCTACTGTCATTATATTACCCTGGTCTACCATCTACTGTCATTATATTACCCTGGTCTACCATCTACTGTCATTATATTACCCTGGTCTACCATCTACTGTCATTATATTACCCTGGTCTACCATCTACTGTCATTATATTACCCTGGTCTACCATCTACTGTCATTATATTACCCTGGTCTACCATCTACTGTCATTATATTACCCTGGTCTACCATCTACTGTCATTATATTACCCTGGTCTACCTCTACTGTCATTATATTACCCTGGTCTACCACTACTGTCATTATATTACCCTGGTCTACCATCTACTGTCATTATATTACCCTGGTCTACCATCTACTGTCATTATATTACCCTGGTCTACCATCTACTGTCATTATATTACCCTGGTCTACCATCTACTGTCATTATATTACCCTGGTCTACCATCTACTGTCATTATATTACCCTGGTCTACCATCTACTGTCATTATATTACCCTGGTCTACCATCTACTGTCATTATATTACCCTGGTCTACCATCTACTGTCATTATATTACCCTGGTCTACCATCTACTGTCATTATATTACCCTGGTCTACCATCTACTGTCATTATATTACCCTGGTCTACCATCTACTGTCATTATATTACCCTGGTCTCTCTACTGTCATTATATTACCCTGGTCTACTGTCATTATATCTACTACTGTCATTATATTACCCTGGTCTACCCTCTACTGTCATTATATTACCCTGGTCTCTAATGTCATTAAATTACCCTGGTCTACCATCCACTGTCATTATATTACCCTGGTCTAACATCTACTGTCACTATATTACCCTGGTCTACCATCTACTGTCATTATATTACCCTGGTCTACCCTCTACTGTCATTATATTACCCTGGTCTACCCTCTACTGTCATTATATTAGCCTGGTCTACCATCTACTGTCATTATATTACCCTGGTCTACCATCTACTGTCATTATATTACCCTGGTCTACCATCTACTGTCATTATATTATATTACCATCTACTGTCATTATATTACCCTGGTCACCATCTACTGTCATTATATTACCCTGGTCTACCATCTACTGTCATTATATTACCCTGGTCTACCATCTACTGTCATTATATTACCCTGGTCTACCCATCTACTGTCATTATATTACCCTGGTCTACCATCTACTGTCATTATATTACCCTGGTCTACCATCTACTGTCATTATATTACCCTGGTCTACCATCTACTGTCATTATATTACCCTGGTCTACCATCTACTGTCATTATATTACCCTGGTCTACCCTCTACTGTCATTATATTACCCTGGCTACCACCATCTACTGTCATTGGTCTACCATCTACTGTATTATATTACCCTGGTCTACCATCTACTGTCATTATATTACCCTGGTCTACCATCTACTGTCATTATATTACCCTGGTCTACCATCTACTGTCATTATATTACCCTGGTCTACCCTCTACTGTCATTATATTACCCTGGTCTACCCCTCTACTGTCATTATATTACCCTGGTCTACCATCTACTGTCATTATATTACCCTGGTCTACCATCTACTGTCATTATATTACTGTCCTGGTCCTGGTCACCATCTACTGTCATTATATTACCCTGGTCTACCATCTACTGTCATTATATTACCCTGGTCTACCATCTACTGTCATTATATTACCCTGGTCTACCATCTACTGTCATTATATTACCCTGGTCTACCATCTACTGTCATTATATTACCCTGGTCTACCCATCTACTGTCATTATATTACCCTGGTCTACCATCTACTGTCATTATATTACCCTGGTCTACCATCACTGTCATTATATTACCTGGTCTACCATCTACTGTCATTATATTACCCTGGTCTACCATCTACTGTCATTATTACCCTTGTATTACCCTAGTCTATTATATCTACTGTCATTATATTACCCTGGTCTACCATCTACTGTCATTATATTACCCTGGTCTACCATCTACTGTCATTATATTACCCTGGTCTACCCTCTACTGTCATTATATTACCCTGGTCTACCATCTACTGTCATATATTACTACCATCTACCCTGGTCTACCATCTATATTCATTATATTACCCTGGTCTACCATCTACTGTCATTATATTACCCTGGTCTACCATCTACTGTCATTATATTACCCTGGTCTACCCTCTACTGTCATTATATTACCCTGGTCTACCATCTACTGTCATTATATTACCCTGGTCTACCATCTACTGTCATTATATTACCCTGGTCTACCATCTACTGTCAATATATTACCCTGGTCTACCATCTACTGTCACTATTTTACCCTGGTCTACCATCTACTGACACTATTTTACCCTGGTATTCAATCTACAGTCATTGTAT
This sequence comes from Oncorhynchus tshawytscha, assembly GCF_018296145.1. Lineage (NCBI taxonomy): Eukaryota > Metazoa > Chordata > Actinopteri > Salmoniformes > Salmonidae > Oncorhynchus > Oncorhynchus tshawytscha. The sequence goes on from NW_024609479.1 coordinate 71,133, forward strand.
TACCCTGGTCTCCACTCTACTGTCATTATATTACCCTGGTCTCCACTCTACTGTCATTATATTACCCTGGTCTACCATCTACTGTCATTATATTACCCTGGTCTACCATCTACTGTCATTATATTACCCTGGTCTACCATCTACTGTCATTATATTACCCTGGTCTACCATCTACTGTCATTATATTACCCTGGTCTACCATCTACTGTCATTATATTACCCTGGTCTACCATCTACTGTCATTATATTACCCTGGTCTACCATCTACTGTCATTATATTACCCTGGTCTACCATCTACTGTCATTATATTACCCTGGTCTACTGTCATTATCTACTGTCACCATCTACTGTCATTATATTCCCTGGTCTACCATCTACTGTCATTATATTACCCTGGTCTACCATCTACTGTCATTATATTACCCTGGTCTACCCTCTACTGTCATTATATTACCCTGGTCTCCATCTACTGTCATTATATTACCCTGGTCTACCATCTACTGTCATTATATTACCCTGGTCTACCATCTACTGTCATTATATTACCCTGGTCTACCATCTACTGTCATTATATTACCCTGGTCTACCCTCTACTGTCATTATATTACCCTGGTTACCCCTACTGTCATTATATTACCCTGGTCTACCATCTACTGTCATTATATTACCCTGGTCTACCATCTACTGTCATTATATTACCCTGGTCTACACTCTACTGTCATTATATTACCCTGGTCTACCATCTACTGTCATTATATTACCCTCTACTGTCATTATATTACCCTGGTCTACCATCTACTCTCATTATATTACCCTGGTCAACCATCTACTGTCATTATATTACCCTGGTCTAACATCTACTGTCATTATATTACCCTGGTCTACCATCTACTGTCATTATATTACCCTGGTCAACCATCTACTGTCATTATAATACCCTGGTCTACCCTCTACTGTCACTATATTACTCTGGTCTAAACTCTACTGCCATTATATTACACTGGTCTTCCATCTACTGTCATTATATTACCCTGGTCTACCATCTACTGTCATTATATTACCCTGGTCTACCATCTACTGTCATTATATTACCCTGGTCTAAACTCTACTGCCATTATATTACACTGGTCTACCATCTACTGTCACTAGATTACCCTGGTCTACCCATACTGTCATTATATTACCCTGGTCTACCATCTACTGTCATTATATTACCCTGGTCTACCATCTACTGTCATTATATTACCCTGGTCTACCATCTACTGTCATTATATTACCCTGGTCTACCATCTACTGTCATTATATTACCCTGGTCTACCATCTACTGTCATTATATTACCCTGGTCTACCATCTACTGTCATTATATTACCCTGGTCTACCATCTACTGTCATTATTACCCTTGTCTACCATCTACTGTCATTATATTACCCTGGTCTACCATCTACTGTCATTATATTACCCTGGTCTACCATCTACTGTCATTATATTACCCTGGTCTATATTCTACTGTCATTATATACCCTGGTCTACCATCTACTGTCATTATATTACCCTGGTCTACCATCTACTGTCATTATATTACCCTGGTCTACCATCTACTGTCATTATATTACCCTGGTCTACCCTCTACTGTCATTATATTACCCTGGTCTACCATCTACTGTCATTATACCCTGGTCTACCATCTACTGTCATTATATTACCCTGGTCTACCATCTACTGTCATTATATTACCCTGGTCTACCATCTACTGTCATTATATTACCCTGGTCTACCATCTACTGTCATTATATTACCCTGGTCTACCATCTACTGTCATTATATTACCCTGGTCTACCATCTACTGTCATTATATTACCCTGGTCTACCATCTACTGTCATTATATTACCCTGTCTCTACCATCTACTGTCATTATATTACCCTGGTCTACCCTCTACTGTCATTATATTACCCTGGTCTACCATCTACTGTCATTATATTACCCTGGTCTACCATCTACTGTCATTATATTACCCTGGTCTCTACTGTCATTATATTACCTGGTCTACCATCTACTGTCATTATATTACCCTGGTCTACCCATCTACTGTCATTATATTACCCTGGTCTACCTCTACTGTCATTATATTACCCTGGTCTACCATCTACTGTCATTATATTACCCTGGTCTACCATCTACTGTCATTATATTACCCTGGTCTACCCTGGTCATTATATTACCCTGGTCTACCATCTATCATTATATTACCCTGGTCTACCATCTACTGTCATTATATTACCCTGGTCTACCATCTACTGTCATTATATTACCCTGGTCTACCATCTACTGTCATTATATTACCCTGGTCTACCATCTACTGTCATTATATTACCCTGGTCTACCATCTACTGTCATTATATTACCCTGGTCTACCCTCTACTGTCATTATATTACCCTGGTCTACCATCTACTGTCATTATATTACCCTGGTCCTGGTCTACCATCTACTGTCATCTACTGTATATTACCCTGGTCTACCATCTACTGTCATTATATTACCCTGGTCTACCATCTACTGTCATTATATTACCCTGGTCTACCCTCTACTGTCATTATATTACCCTGGTCTACCCATCTACTGTCATTATATTACCCTGGTCTACCATCTACTGTCATTATATTACCCTGGTCTACCATCTACTGTCATTATATTACCCTGGTCTGGTCACCATCTACTGTCATTATATTACCCTGGTCTACCATCTACTGTCACCATCTTATATTACCCTGGTCTACCATCTACTGTCATTATATTACCCTGGTCAACCATCTACTGTCATTATATTACCCTGGTCTACCATCTACTGTCATTATATTACCCTGGTCTACCATCTACTGTCATTATATTACCCTGGTCTACCCTCTACTGTCATTATATTACCCTGGTCTACCATCTACTGTCATTATATTACCCTGGTCTACCATCTACTGTCATTATATTACCCTGGTCTACCCTCTACTGTCATTATATTACCCTGGTCTACCATCTACTGTCATTATATTACCCTGGTCTACCATCTACTGTCATTATATTACCCTGGTCTACCCTCTACTGTCATTATATTACCCTGGTCTCCCCTCTACTGTCATTTATTACCCTGGTCTACCATCTACTGTCATTATATTACCCTGGTCTACCATCTACTGTCATTATATTACCCTGGTCTACCATCTACTGTCATTATATTACCCTGGTCTCCCCTCTACTGTCATTATATTACCCTGGTCTCCCCTCTACTGTCATTATATTACCCTGGTCTACCATCTACTGTCATTATATTACCCTGGTCTACCATCTACTGTCATTATATTACCCTGGTCTACCATCTACTGTCATTATATTACCCTGGTCTACCATCTACTGTCATTATATTACCCTGGTCTACCATCTACTGTCATTATATTACCCTGGTCTACCATCTACTGTCATTATATTACCCTGGTCTACCATCTACTGTCATTATATTACCCTGGTCTGGTCTACTGTCATTATATTACCCTGGTCTACCATCTACTGTCATTATATTACCCTGGTCTACCATCTACTGTCATTATATTACCCTGGTCTACCATCTACTGTCATTATATTACCCTGGTCTACCATCTACTGTCATTATATTACCCTGGTCTACCATCTACTGTCATTATATTACCCTCTACTGTCATTATATTACCCTGGTCTACCATCTACTGTCATTAATTACCCTTGTATTACCCTAGTCTACCATCTACTGTCATTTTATTACCCCGGTCTCCCCTCTACTGTTATTATATTACCCTGGACCACCATCTACTGTCATTATATTACCCCGGTCTCCCATCTACTGTCATTATATTACCCTGGTCTCCCCTCTACTGTCATTATATTACCCTGGTCTATCCTGTCATTATATTCTACTGTCATTATATTACCCTGGTCTACCATCTACTGTCATTATATTACCCTGGTCTACCATCTACTGTCATTATATTACCCTGGTCTACCATCTACTGTCATTATATTACCCTGGTCTACCATCTACTGTCATTATATTACCCTGGTCTACCATCTACTGTCATTATATTACCCTGGTCTACCCATCTACTGTCATTATATTACCCTGGTCTACCATCTACTGTCATTATATTACCCTGGTCTACCATCTACTGTCATTATATTACCCTGGTCTACCATCTACTGTCATTATATTACCCTGGTCTACCATCTACTGTCATTATATTACCCTGGTCTACCATCTACTGTCATTATATTACCCTGGTCTACCCTCTACTGTCATTATATTACCCTGGTCTACCATCTACTGTCATTATATTTGGTCTACCATCTACTGTCATTATATTACCCTGGTCTACCATCTACTGTCATTATATTACCCTGGTCTACCATCTACTGTCATTATATTACCCTTGTCTACCATCTACTGTCATTATATTACCCTGGTCTACCATCTACTGTCATTATATTACCCTGGTCTACCATCTACTGTCATTATATTACCCTGGTCTACCATCTACTGTCATTATATTATTACCTGTCTATTACCCTCTACCATCTACTGTCATTATATTACCCTGGTCTACCATCTACTGTCATTATATTACCCTGGTCTACCATCTACTGTCATTATATTACCCTGGTCTACCATCTACTGTCATTATATTACCCTGGTCTACCATCTACTGTCATTATATTACCCTGTCTACCATCTACTGTCATTATATTACCCTGGTCTACCATCTACTCATTATATTACCCTGGTCTACCCTCTACTGTCATTATATTACCCTGGTCTACCATCTACTGTCATTATTTTACCCTGGTATTCAATCTACAGTCATTGTATTACCCTGGTCTCCACTCTACTGTCATTATATTACCCTGGTCTCCACTCTACTGTCATTATATTACCCTGGTCTACCATCTACTGTCATTATATTACCCTTTTCTACCATCTACTGTCATTATATTACCCTGGTCTACCATCTACTGTCATTATATTACCCTGGTCTACCATCTACTGTCATTATATTACCCTGGTCTACCATCTACTGTCATTCATTACCCTGTCACCATCTTGTATTACCCTGGTCTACCATCTACTGTCATTATATTACCCTGGTCTACCATCTACTGTCATTATATTATTACCCTGGTCTACCATCTACTGTCATTATATTACCCTGGTCTACCATCTACTGTCATTATATTACCCTGGTCTACCATCTACTGTCATTATATTACCCTGGTCTACCATCTACTGTCAGTATTACCCTGGTCCATCTACTGTCATTATATTACCCTGGTCTACCATCTACTGTCATTATATTACCCTGGTCTACCATCTACTGTCATTATATTATTACCCTGGTCTACCCTCTACTGTCATTATATTACCCTGGTCTACCATCTACTGTCATTATATTACCCTGGTCCATCTACTCTACCCTGGTCTGTCATCTACTGTCATTATATTACCCTGGTCTACCATCTACTGTCATTATATTACCCTGGTCTACCATCTACTGTCATTATATTACCCTATTACCATCCTGTCATTATATTACCATCTACTGTCATTATATTACCCTGGTCTACCATCTACTGTCATTATATTACCCTGGTCTACCCTCTACTGTCATTATATTACCCTGGTCTACCATCTACTGTATTTATATTACCCTGGTCTACCATCTACTGTCATTATATTACCCTGGTCTACCATCTACTGTCATTATATTACCCTGGTCTACCATCTACTGTCATTATATTACCCTGGTCTACCATCTACTGTCATTATATTACCCTGGTCTACCATCTACTGTCATTATATTCCTGGTCTACCATCTACTGTCATTATATTACCCTGGTCTACCATCTACTGTCATTATATTACCCTGGTCTACCATCTACTGTCATTATATTACCCTGGTCTACCATCTACTGTCATTATATTACCCTGGTCTACCATCTACTGTCATTATATTACCCTGGTCTACCATCTACTGTCATTATATTACCCTGGTCTACCATCTACTGTCATTATATTACCCTGTCTACCATCTACTGTCATTATATTACCCTGGTCTACCATCTACTGTCATTATATTACCCTGGTCTACCATCTACTGTCATTATATTACCCTGGTCTACCATCTACTGTCATTATATTACCATTGGTCTACCATTCTACTGTATTTACCCTGGTCTACCATCTACTGTCATTATATTACCCTGGTCTACCATCTACTGTCATTATATTACCCTGGTCTACCATCTACTGTCATTATATTACCCTGGTCTACCCTCTACTGTCATTATATTACCCTGTCTACCCATCTACTGTCATTATATTACCCTGGTCTACCATCTACTGTCATTATATTACCCTGGTCTACCATCTACTGTCATTATATTACCCTGGTCTACCATCTACTGTCATTATATTACCCTGGTCTACCATCTACTGTCATTATATTACCCTGGTCTACCCTCTACTGTCTGTCATATTACCCTGGTCTACCATCTACTGTCATTATATTACCCTGGTCTACCATCTACTGTCATTATATTACCCTGGTCTACCATCTACTGTCATTATATTACCCTGGTCTACCATCTACTGTCATTATATTACCCTGGTCTACCATCTACTGTCATTATATTACCCTGGTCTACCCTCTACTGTCATTATATTACCCTGGTCTACCCTCTACTGTCATTATATTACCCTGGTCTACCATCTACTGTCATTATATTACCCTGGTCTACCCTCTACTGTCATTATATTACCCTGGTCTACCATCTACTGTCATTATATTACCCTGGTCTACCCCATCTACTGTCATTATATTACCCTGGTCTACCACTCTACTGTCATTATATTACCCTGGTCTACATCTATCATTTATTATCTGTCATTATATTACCCTGGTCTACCATCTACTGTCATTATATTTACCCTGGTCTACCATCTACTGTCATTATATTACCCTGGTCTACCATCTACTGTCATTATATTACCCTGGTCTACCATCTACTGTCATTATATTACCCTGGTCTACCATCTACTGTCATTATATTACCCTGGTCTACCATCTACTGTCATTATATTACCCTGGTCTACCATCTACTGTCATTATATTACCCTGGTCTACCATCTACTGTCATTATATTACCCTGGTCTACCATCTACTGTCATTATATTACCCTGGTCTACCATCTACTGTCATTATATTACCCTGGTCTACCATCTACTGTCATTATATTACCCTGGTCTACCATCTACTGTCATTATATTACCCTGGTCTACCATCTACTGTCATTATATTACCCTGGTCTACCATCTACTGTCATTATATTACCCTGGTCTACCATCTACTGTCATTATATTACCCTGGTCTACCCTCTACTGTCATTATATTACCCTGGTCTACCATCTACTGTCATTATATTACCCTGGTCTACCATCTACTGTCATTATTACCCTGGTCTACCCATCTACTGTCATTATATTACCCTGGTCTACCATCTACTGTCATTATATTACCCTGGTCTACCATCTACTGTCATTATATTACCCTGGTCTACCATCTACTGTCATTATATTACCCTGGTCTACCATCTACTGTCATTATATTACCCTGGTCTACCATCTACTGTCATTATATTACCCTGGTCTACCATCTACTGTCATTATATTACCCTGGTCTACCATCTACTGTCATTATATTACCCTGGTCTACCATCTACTGTCATTATATTACCCTGGTCTACCATCTACTGTCATTATATTACCCTGGTCTACCCTCTACTGTCATTATATTACCCTGGTCTACCCTCTACTGTCATTATATTACCCTGGTCTACCCATCTACTGTCATTTATTACCCTGGTCCATCTACTGTCATTATATTACCCTGGTCTACCATCTACTGTCATTATATTACCCTGGTCTACCCTCTACTGTCATTATATTACCCTGGTCTACCATCTACTGTCATTATATTACCCTGGTCTACCATCTACTGTCATTATATTACCCTGGTCTACCATCTACTGTCATTATATTACCCTGGTCTACCATCTACTGTCATTATATTACCCTGGTCTACCCTCTACTGTCATTATATTACCCTGGTCTACCATCTACTGTCATTATATTACCCTGGTCTACCATCTCCTGTCATTATATTACCATGGTCAACCATCTACTGTCATTATATTACCCTGGTCTACCATCTACTGTCATTATATTACCCTGGTCTACCATCTACTGTCATTATATTACCCTGGTCTACCATCTACTGTCATTATATTACCCTGGTCTACCATCTACTGTCATTATATTACCCTGGTCTACCATCTACTGTCATTATATTACCCTGGTCTACCATCTACTGTCATTATATTACCCTGGTCTACCATCTACTGTCATTATATTACCCTGGTCTACCATCTACTGTCATTATATTACCCTGGTCTGGTCTACTGTCATTATACCCTGGTCTACCATCTACTGTCATTATATTACCCTGGTCTACCATCTACTGTCATTATATTACCCCCTGGCTACCATCTACTGTCATTATATTACCCTGGTCTACCATCTACTGTCATTATATTACCCTGGTCTACCATCTACTGTCATTATATTACCCTGGTCTACCCTCTACTGTCATTATATTACCTGGTCTACCATCTACTGTCATTATATTACCCTGGTCTACCATCTGTCATTATATTACCCTGGTCTACCATCTACTGTCATTATATTACCCTGGTCTACCATCTACTGTCATTATATTACCCTGGTCTCCACTCTACTGTCATTATATTACCCTGGTCTACCATCTACTGTCATTATATTACCCTGGTCTCCCCTCTACTGTCATTATATTACCCTGGTCTACCCTCTACTGTCATTATATTACCCTGGTCTACCATCTACTGTCATTATATTACCCTGGTCTACCATCTACTGTCATTATATTACCCTGGTCTACCATCTACTGTCATTATATTACCCTGGTCTACCCTCTACTGTCATTATATTACCCTGGTCTACCATCTACTGTCATTATATTACCCTGGTCCACCCTCTACTGTCATTATATTACCCTGGTCTACATCTACTGTCATTATATTACCCTGGTCTGTCATTATCATTATATTACCCTGGTCTACCATCTACTGTCATTATATTACCCTGGTCTACCATCTCTACTGTCATTATATTACCCTGGTCTACCATCTACTGTCATTATATTACCCTGGTCTACCATCTACTGTCATTATATTACCCTGGTCTACCATCTACTGTCATTATATTACCCTGGTCTACCATCTACTGTCATTCCTTATATTACCCTGGTCTACCATCTACTGTCATTATATTACCCTGGTCTACCATCTACTGTCATTATATTACCCTGGTCTACCATCTACTGTCATTATATTACCCTGGTCTACCATCTACTGTCATTATATTACCCTGGTCTACCATCTACTGTCATTATATTACCCTGGTCTACCATCTACTGTCATTATATTACCCTGGTCTACCATCTACTGTCATTATATTACCCTGGTCTACCATCTACTGTCATTATATTACCCTGGTCTACCATCTACTGTCATTATATATTACCCTGGTCTACCATCTACTGTCATTATATTACCCTGGTCTACCATCTACTGTCATTATATTACCCTGGTCTACCATCTACTGTCATTATATTACCCTGGTCTACCATCTACTGTCATTATATTACCCTGGTCTACCATCTACTGTCATTATATTACCCTGGTCTACCATCTACTGTCATTATATTACCCTGGTCTACCATCTACTGTCATTATATTACCCTGGTCTACCATCTACTGTCATTATATTACCCTGGTCTACCATCTACTGTCATTATATTACCCTGGTCTACCATCTACTGTCATTATATTACCCTGGTCTACCATCTACTGTCATTATATTACCCTGGTCTACCATCTACTGTCATTATATTACCCTGGTCTACCATCTACTGTCATTATATTACCCTACCCTGTCATTATATTACCCTGGTCTACTGTCATTATATTACCCTGGTCTACCATCTACTGTCATTATATTACCCTGGTCTACCATCTACTGTCATTTATATTACCCTGGTCTATTACCCTGGTCTACCATCTACTGTCATTATATTACCCTGGTCTACCATCTACTGTCATTATATTACCCTGGTCTACCATCTACTGTCATTATATTACCCTGGTCTACCATCTACTGTCATTATATTACCCTGGTCTACCATCTACTGTCATTATATTACCCTGGTCTACCATCTACTGTCATTATATTACCCTGGTCTACCATCTACTGTCATTATATTACCCTGGTCTACCATCTACTGTCATTATATTACCCTGGTCTACCCTCTACTGTCATTATATTACCCTGGTCTACCATCTACTGTCATTATATTACCCTGGTCTACCATCTACTGTCATTATATTACCCTGGTCTACCATCTACTGTCATTATATTACCCTGGTCTACCATCTACTGTCATTATATTACCCTGGTCTACCATCTACTGTCATTATATTATTACCCTGGTCTACCATCTACTGTCATTATATTACCCTGGTCTACCATCTACTGTCATTATATTACCCTGGTCTGGTCTACCATCTACTGTCATTATATTACCCTGGTCTACCATCTACTGTCATTATATTACCCTGGTCTACCATCTACTGTCATTATATTACCCTGGTCTACCATCTACTGTCATTATATATTACTGTCCTATATTACCTGGTCTACCTGTCATTATATTACCCTGGTCTACCATCTACTGTCATTATATTACCCTGGTCTACCATCTACTGTCATTATATTACCCTGGTCTACCATCTACTGTCATTATATTACCCTGGTCTACCATCTACTGTCATTATATTACCCTGGTCTACCATCTACTGTCATTATATTACCCTGGTCTACCATCTACTGTCATTATATTACCCTGGTCTACCATCTACTGTCATTATATTACCCTGGTCTACCATCTACTGTCATTATATTACCCTGGTCTACCATCTACTGTCATTATATTACCCTGGTCTACCATCTACTGTCATTATATTACCCTGGTCTACCATCTACTGTCATTATATTACCCTGGTCTACCATCTACTGTCATTATATTACCCTGGTCTCCCATCTACTGTCATTATATTACCCTGGTCTACCATCTACTGTCATTATATTACCCTGGTCTACCATCTACTGTCATTATATTACCCTGGTCTACCATCTAATGTCAATATATTACCCTGGTCTACCCTACTGCCATTATATTACCCTGGTCTACCATCTACTGTCATTATCTTACCCTGGTCTAACCTCTACTGTCATTATATTACCCTGGTCTCTACTGTCATTATATTACCCTGGTCTACCATCTACTGTCATTTATTACCCTGGTCTACCATCTACTGTCATTATATTACCCTGGTCTACCATCTACTGTCATTATATTACCCTGGTCTACCATCTACTGTCATTATATTACCCTGGTCTACCATCTACTGTCATTATATTACCCTGGTCTACCATCTACTGAAATTATATTACCCTCTACTGTCATTATATTACCCTGGTCTACCATCTACTGTCATTATATTACCCTGGTCAACCATGTACTGTCATTATATTACCCTGGTCTACCCTCTCCTGTCATTATATTACCCTGGTCTACCATCTACTGTCACTATATTACCCTGGTACCATCTACTGTCATTATATTACCCTGGTCTACCATCTACTGTCATTATATTACCCTGGTCTACCATCTACTGTCATTATATTACCCTGGTCTACCATCTACTGTCATTATATTACCCTGGTCTACCATCTACTGTCATTATATTACCCTGGTCTACCATCTACTGTCATTATATTATATTACCCTGGTCTACCATCTACTGTCATTATATTACCCTGGTCTACCATCTACTGTCATTATATTACCCTGGTCTACCATCTACTGTCTATTATATTACCCTGGTCTACCATCTACTGTCATTATATTACCCTGGTCTACCATCTACTGTCATTATATTACCCTGGTATTACCCTGGTCTACCATCTACTGTCATTATTTTACCCTGGTCTACCATCTACTGTCATTATTTTACCCTGGTCTACCCTCTACTGTCATTATATTACCCTGGTCTACCCTCTACTGTCATTATATTACCCTGGCCTACCATCTACTTTCATTAATTACCCTGGTCTACCATCTACTGTCATTTATATTACCCTGGAATTCAATCAACTGTCATTACTTCACCCTGGTCTACCATCTACTGTCATTATATTACCCTGGTCTACCATATACTGTCATTATATTACCCTGGACAACCATCTACTGTCATTATATTACCCTGGTCTACCATCTACTGTCATTATATTACCCTGGTCTACCTCTACTGTCATTATATTACCCTGGTCTACCATCTACTGTCATTATATTACTCTGGTCTCTACTGTCAATATATTACCCTGGTCTACCATCTACTGTCATTATATTACCCTGGTCTACCATCTACTGTCATTATATTACCCTGGTCTACAATCTACTGTCATTATATTACCCTGGTCTAACCTCTACTGTCATTATCTTACCCTGGTCTCTACTGTCATTATATTACCCTGGTCTACCATCTACTGTCATTATATTACCCTGGTCTACCATCTAATGTCATTACATTACCCTGGTCTACCATCTACTGTCATTATATTACCATGGTCTACCCTATACTGTATTATATTACCCTGGTCTACCATCTACTGTCATTATATTACCCTGGTCTACCATCTACTGTCATTATATTACCCTGGTCTGACCTCTACTGTCATTCTATTACCCTGGTCTCTACTGTCATTATATTACCCTGGTCTACCATCTACTGTCATTATATTACCCTGGTCTACCATCTACTGTCATTATATTACCCTGGTCTACCATCTACTGTCATTATATTACCCTGGTCTACCATCTACTGTCATTATATTACCCTGGTCTACCATCTACTGTCATTATATTACCCTGGTCTACCATCTACTGTCATTATATTACCCTGGTCTACCATCTACTGTCATTATATTACCCTGGTCTACCATCTACTGTCATTATATTACCCTGGTCTACCATCTACTGTCATTATATTACCCTGGTCTACCATCTACTGTCATTATATTACCCTGGTCTACCATCTACTGTCATTATATTACCCTGGTCTACCATCTACTGTCATTATATTACCCTGGTCTACCATCTACTGTCATTATATTACCCTGGTCTATCTACTGTCATTATATTACCCTGGTCTACCATCTACTGTCATTATATTACCCTGGTCTACCATCTACTGTCATTATATTACCCTGGTCTACCATCTACTGTCATTATATTACCCTGGTCTACCATCTACTGTCATTATATTACCCTGGTCTACCATCTACTGTCATTATATTACCCTGGTCTACCATCTACTGTCATTATATTACCCTGGTCTACCATCTACTGTCATTATATTACCCTGGTCTACCATCTACTGTCATTATATTACCCTGGTCTACCATCTACTGTCATTATATTACCCTGGTCTACCATCTACTGTCATTATATTACCCTGGTCTACCATCTACTGTCATTATATTACCCTGGTCTACCATCTACTGTCATTATATTACCCTGGTCTACCATCTACTGTCATTATATTACCCTGGTCTACCATCTACTGTCATTATATTACCCTGGTCTACCATCTACTGTCATTATATTACCCTGGTCTACCATCTACTGTCATTATATTACCCTGGTCTACCATCTACTGTCATTATATTACCCTGGTCTACCATCTACTGTCATTATATTACCCTGGTCTACCATCTACTGTCATTATATTACCCTGGTCTACCATCTACTGTCATTATATTACCCTGGTCTACCATCTACTGTCATTATATTACCCTGGTCTACCATCTACTGTCATTATATTACCCTGGTCTACCATCTACTGTCATTATATTACCCTGGTCTACCATCTACTGTCATTATATTACCCTGGTCTACCATCTACTGTCATTATATTACCCTGGTCTACCATCTACTGTCATTATATTACCCTGGTCTACCATCTACTGTCATTATATTACCCTGGTCTACCATCTACTGTCATTATATTACCCTGGTCTACCATCTACTGTCATTATATTACCCTGGTCTACCATCTACTGTCATTTATATTACCCTGGTCTGGTCCATCTACTGTCATTATATTACCCTGGTCTACCATCTACTGTCATTATATTACCCTGGTCTACCATCTACTGTCATTATATTACCCTGGTCTACCATCCTGTCATTATATTACCCCATCTACTGTCATTATATTACCCTGGTCTACCATCTACTGTCATTATATTACCCTGGTCTACCATCTACTGTCATTATATTACCCTGGTCTACCATCTACTGTCATTATATTACCCTGGTCTACCATCTACTGTCATTATATTACCCTGGTCTAAACTCTACTGTCATTATATTACCCTGGTCTACCATCTACTGTCATTATATTACCCTGGTCTACCATCTACTGTCATTATATTACCCTGGTCTACCATCTACTGTCATTATATTACCCTGGTCTACCATCTACTGTCATTATATTACCCTGGTCTACCATCTACTGTCATTATATTACCCTGGTCTACCATCTACTGTCATTATATTACCCTGGTCTACCATCTACTGTCATTATATTACCCTGGTCTACCATCTACTGTCATTATATTACCCTGGTCTACCATCTACTGTCATTATATTACCCTGGTCTACATCATCTACTGTCATTATATTACCCTGGTCTACCATCTACTGTCATTATATTACCCTGGTCTACCATCTACTGTCATTATATTACCCTGGTCTACCATCTACTGTCATTATATTACCCTGGTCTACCATCTACTGTCATTATATTACCCTGGTCTACCATCTACTGTCATTATATTACCCTGGTCTACCATCTACTGTCATTATATTACCCTGGTCTACCATCTACTGTCATTATATTACCCTGGTCTACCATCTACTGTCATTATATTACCCTGGTCTACCATCTACTGTCATTATATTACCCTGGTCTACCATCTACTGTCATTATATTACCCTGGTCTACCATCTACTGTCATTATATTACCCTGGTCTACCTCTACTGTCATTATATTACCCTGGTCTACCATCCACTGTCATTATATTACCCTGGTCTACCATCTACTGCCATTATATTACCCTGGTCTACCATCTACTGCCATTATATTACCCTGGACTACCATCTACTGTCATTATATTACCCTGTTCTACCATCTACTGTCATTATATTACCCTGGTCTACCATCCCCGGTCATTATATTACCCTGGTCTACCATCTACTGTCATTATATTACCCTGGTCTCTACTGTCATTATATTACCCTGGTCTACCATCTACTGTCATTATATTACCCTGGTCTACCATCTACTGTCATTATATTACCCTGGTCTACCCTCTACTGTCATTATATTACCCTGGTCTACCCCTCTACTGTCATTATATTACCCTGGTCTACCATCTACTGTCATTATATTACCCTGGTCTACCATCTACTGTCATTATATTACCCTGGTCTACCATCTACTGTCATTATATTACCCTGGTCTACCATCTACTGTCATTATATTACCCTGGTCTACCATCTACTGTCATTATATTACCCTGGTCTACCATCTACTGTCATTATATTACCCTGGTCTACCATCTACTGTCATTATATTACCCTGGTCTACCATCTACTGTCATTATATTACCCTGGTCTACCATCTACTGTCATATATTACCCTGGTCTACCTCTACTGTCATTATATTACCCTGGTCTACCATCTACTGTCATTATATTACCCTGGTCTACCACTCTACTGTCATTATATTACCCTGGTCTACCATCTACTGTCATTATATTACCCTGGTCTACCCTCTACTGTCATTATATTACCCTGGTCTACCATCTACTGTCATTATATTACCCTGGTCTACCATCTACTGTCATTATATTACCCTGGTCTACCATCTACTGTCATTATATTACCCTGGTCTACCATCTACTGTCATTATATTACCCTGGTCTACCATCTACTGTCATTATATTACCCTGGTCTACCATCTACTGTCATTATATTACCCTGGTCTACCATCTACTGTCATTATATTACCCTGGTCTACCATCTACTGTCATTATATTACCCTGGTCTACCATCTACTGTCATTATATTACCCTGGTCTACCTACTGTCATTATATTACCCTGTCATCTTATATATTACCCTGGTCTACCATCTACTGTCATTATATTACCTGGTCTACCATCTACTGTCATTATATTACCCTGGTCTACCATCTACTGTCATTATATTACCCTGGTCTACCATCTACTGTCATTATATTACCCTGGTCTACCATCTACTGTCATTATATTACCCTGGTCTACCATCTACTGTCATTATATTACCCTGGTCTACCATCTACTGTCATTATATTACCCTGGTCTACCATCTACTGTCATTATATTACCCTGGTCTACCATCTACTGTCATTATATTACCCTGGTCTACCATCTACTGTCATTATATTACCCTGGTCTACCATCTACTGTCATTATATTACCCTGGTCTACCATCTACTGTCATTATATTACCCTGGTCTACCATCTACTGTCATTATATTACCCTGGTCTACCATCTACTGTCATTATATTACCCTGGTCTACCATCTACTGTCATTATATTACCCTGGTCTACCATCTACTGTCATTATATTACCCTGGTCTACCTCTACTGTCATTATATTACCCTGGTCTACCATCTACTGTCATTATATTACCCTGGTCTACCATCTACTGTCATTATATTACCCTGGTCTACCATCTACTGTCATTATATTACCCTGGTCTACCCTCTACTGTCATTATATTACCCTGGTCTACCACCCTGGTCTACCATCTACTGTCATTATATTACCCTGGTCTACCATCTACTGTCATTATATTACCCTGGTCTACCATCTACTGTCATTATATTACCCTGGTCTACCATCTACTGTCATTATATTACCCTGGTCTACCATCTACTGTCATTATATTACCCTGGTCTACCATCTACTGTCATTATATTACCCTGGTCTACCATCTACTGTCATTATATTACCCTGGTCTACCATCTACTGTCATTATATTACCCTGGTCTACCATCTACTGTCATTATATTACCCTGGTCTACCATCTACTGTCATTATATTACCCTGGTCTACCATCTACTGTCATTATATTACCCTGGTCTACCATCTACTGTCATTATATTACCCTGGTCTACCATCTACTGTCATTATATTACCCTGGTCTACCATCTACTGTCATTATATTACCCTGGTCTACCATCTACTGTCATTATATTACCCTGGTCTACCATCTACTGTCATTATATTACCCTGGTCTACCATCTACTGTCATTATATTACCCTGGTCTACCATCTACTGTCATTATATTACCCTGGTCTACCATCTACTGTCATTATATTACCCTGGTCTACCATCTACTGTCATTATATTACCCTGGTCTACCATCTACTGTCATTATATTACCCTGGTCTACCATCTACTGTCATTATATTACCCTGGTCTACCATCTACTGTCATTATATTACCCTGGTCTACCATCTACTGTCATTATATTACCCTGGTCTACCATCTACTGTCATTATATTACCCTGGTCTACCATCTACTGTCATTATATTACCCTGGTCTACCATCTACTGTCATTATATTACCCTGGTCTACCATCTACTGTCATTATATTACCCTGGTCTACCATCTACTGTCATTATATTACCCTGGTCTACCATCTACTGTCATTATATTACCCTGGTCTACCATCTACTGTCATTATATTACCCTGGTCTACCATCTACTGTCATTATATTACCCTGGTCTACCATCTACTGTCATTATATTACCCTGGTCTACCATCTACTGTCATTATATTACCCTGGTCTACCATCTACTGTCATTATATTACCCTGGTCTACCATCTACTGTCATTATATTACCCTGGTCTACCATCTACTGTCATTATATTACCCTGGTCTACCATCTACTGTCATTATATTACCCTGGTCTACCATCTACTGTCATTATATTACCCTGGTCTACCATCTACTGTCATTATATTACCCTGGTCTACCATCTACTGTCATTATATTACCCTGGTCTACCATCTACTGTCATTATATTACCCTGGTCTACCATCTACTGTCATTATATTACCCTGGTCTACCATCTACTGTCATTATATTACCCTGGTCTACCATCTACTGTCATTATATTACCCTGGTCTACCATCTACTGTCATTATATTACCCTGGTCTACCATCTACTGTCATTATATTACCCTGGTCTACCATCTACTGTCATTATATTACCCTGGTCTACCATCTACTGTCATTATATTACCCTGGTCTACCATCTACTGTCATTATATTACCCTGGTCTACCATCTACTGTCATTATATTACCCTGGTCTACCATCTACTGTCATTATATTACCCTGGTCTACCATCTACTGTCATTATATTACCCTGGTCTACCATCTACTGTCATTATATTACCCTGGTCTACCATCTACTGTCATTATATTACCCTGGTCTACCATCTACTGTCATTATATTACCCTGGTCTACCATCTACTGTCATTATATTACCCTGGTCTACCATCTACTGTCATTATATTACCCTGGTCTACCATCTACTGTCATTATATTACCCTGGTCTACCATCTACTGTCATTATATTACCCTGGTCTCTATCTACCATCCTGTCATTATATTACCCTGGTCTACCATCTACTGTCATTATATTACCCTGGTCTACCATCTACTGTCATTATATTACCCTGGTCTACCATCTACTGTCATTATATTACCCTGGTCTACCATCTACTGTCATTATATTACCCTGGTCTACCATCCTGTCATTATATTACCCTGGTCTACCATCTACTGTCATTATATTACCCTGGTCTACCATCTACTGTCATTATATTACCCTGGTCTACCACTCTACTGTCATTATATTACCCTGGTCTACCATCTACTGTCATTATATTACCCTGGTCTACCATCTACTGTCATTATATTACCCTGGTCTACCATCTACTGTCATTATATTACCCTGGTCTACCATCTACTGTCATTATATTACCCTGGTCTACCATCTACTGTCATTATATTACCCTGGTCTACCATCTACTGTCATTATATTACCCTGGTCTACCATCTACTGTCATTATATTACCCTGGTCTACCATCTACTGTCATTATATTACCCTGGTCTACCATCTACTGTCATTATATTACCCTGGTCTACCATCCCTACTGTCATTATATTACCCTGGTCTACCATCTACTGTCATTATATTACCCTGGTCTACCATCTACTGTCATTATATTACCCTGGTCTCCATCTACTGTCATTATATTACCCTGGTCTACCATCTACTGTCATTATATTACCCTGGTCTACCATCTACTGTCATTATATTACCCTGGTCTACCATCTACTGTCATTATATTACCCTGGTCTACCATCTACTGTCATTATATTACCCTGGTCTACCATCTACTGTCATTATATTACCCTGGTCTACCATCTACTGTCATTATATTACCCTGGTCTACCATCTACTGTCATTATATTACCCTGGTCTACCATCTACTGTCATTATATTACCCTGGTCTACCATCTACTGTCATTATATTACCCTGGTCTACCATCTACTGTCATTATATTACCCTGGTCTACCTCTACTGTCATTATATTACCCTGGTCTACCATCTACTGTCATTATATTACCCTGGTCTACCATCTACTGTCATTATATTACCCTGGTCTACCATCTACTGTCATTATATTACCCTGGTCTACCATCTACTGTCATTATATTACCCTGGTCTACCATCTACTGTCATTATATTACCCTGGTCTACCATCTACTGTCATTATATTACCCTGGTCCCTGGTCATTATATTACCCTGGTCTACCATCTACTGTCATTATATTACCCTGGTCTACCATCTACTGTCATTATATTACCCTGGTCTACCATCTACTGTCATTATATTACCCTGGTCTACCATCTACTGTCATTATATTACCCTGGTCTACCATCTACTGTCATTATATTACCCTGGTCTACCATCTACTGTCATTATATTACCCTGGTCTACCATCTACTGTCATTATATTACCCTGGTCTACCATCTACTGTCATTATATTACCCTGGTCTACCATCTACTGTCATTATATTACCCTGGTCTACCATCTACTGTCATTATATTACCCTGGTCTCCCCTCTACTGTCATTATATTACCCTGGTCTACCATCTACTGTCATTATATTACCCTGGTCTACCATCTACTGTCATTATATTACCCTGGTCTACCATCTACTGTCATTATATTACCCTGGTCTACCATCTACTGTCATTATATTACCCTGGTCTACCCTCTACTGTCATTATATTACCCTGGTCTACCATCTACTGTCATTATATTACCCTGGTCAACAATCTACTGCCATTATATTACCCTGGTCTACCATCTACTGTCATTATATTACCCTGGTCTACCATCTACTGTCATTATATTACCCTGGTCTACCACTCTACTGTCATTATATTACCCTGGTCTACCATCTACTGTCATTATATTACCCTGGTCTACCATCTACTGTCATTATATTACCCTGGTCTACCATCTACTGTCATTATATTACCCTGGTCTACCATCTACTGTCATTATATTACCCTGGTCTACCATCTACTGTCATTATATTACCCTGGTCTACCCTCTACTGTCATTATATTACCCTGGTCTACCATCTACTGTCATTATATTACCCTGGTCTACCATCTACTGTCATTATATTACCCTGGTCTACCATCTACTGTCATTATATTACCCTGGTCTACCATCTACTGTCATTATATTACCCTGGTCTACCATCTACTGTCATTATATTACCCTGGTCTACCATCTACTGTCATTATATTACCCTGGTCTACCATCTACTGTCATTATATTACCCTGGTCTACCATCTACTGTCATTATATTACCCTGGTCTACCATCTACTGTCATTATATTACCCTGGTCTACCATCTACTGTCATTATATTACCCTGGTCTACCATCTACTGTCATTATATTACCCTGGTCTACCATCTACTGTCATTATATTATCTACTGTCCCCTGGTCTACCATCTACTGTCATTATATTACCCTGGTCTACCATCTACTGTCATTATATTACCCTGGTCTACCATCTACTGTCATTATATTACCCTGGTCTACCATCTACTGTCATTATATTACCCTGGTCTACCATCTACTGTCATTATATTACCCTGGTCTACCATCTACTGTCATTATATTACCCTGGTCTACCCATCTACTGTCATTATATTACCCTGGTCTACCATCTACTGTCATTATATTACCCTGGTCTACCATCTACTGTCATTATATTACCCTGGTCTACCATCTACTGTCATTATATTACCCTGGTCTACCATCTACTGTCATTATATTACCCTGGTCTACCATCTACTGTCATTATATTATATCTACTGTCCTGGTTACCCTGGTCTCTACTGTCATTATATTACCCTGGTCTACCATCTACTGTCATTATATTACCCTGGTCTACCATCTACTGTCATTATATTACCCTGGTCTACCATCCACTGTCATTATATTACCCTGGTCTACCATCTACTGTCATTATATTACCCTGGTCTACCATCTACTGTCATTATATTACCCTGGTCTACCATCTACTGTCATTATATTACCCTGGTCTACCATCTACTGTCATTATATTACCCTGGTCTACCTCTACTGTCATTATATTACCCTGGTCTACCATCTACTGTCATTATATTACCCTGGTCTACCATCTACTGTCATTATATTACCCTGGTCTACCATCTACTGTCATTATATTACCCTGGTCTACCATCTACTGTCATTATATTACCCTGGTCTACCATCTACTGTCATTATATTACCCTGGTCTACCATCTACTGTCATTATATTACCCTGGTCTACCATCTACTGTCATTATATTACCCTGGTCTACCATCTACTGTCATTATATTACCCTGGTCTACCATCTACTGTCATTATATTACCCTGGTCTACCATCTACTGTCATTATATTACCCTGGTCTACCATCTACTGTCATTATATTACCCTGGTCTACCATCTACTGTCATTATATTACCCTGGTCTACCATCTACTGTCATTATATTACCCTGGTCTACCATCTACTGTCATTATATTACCCTGGTCTACCATCTACTGTCATTATATTACCCTGGTCTACCATCTACTGTCATTATATTACCCTGGTCTCTACCATCTACTGTCATTATATTACCCTGGTCTACCATCTACTGTCATTATATTACCCTGGTCTACCATCTACTGTCATTATATTACCCTGGTCTACCATCTACTGTCATTATATTACCCTGGTCTACCATCTACTGTCATTATATTACCCTGGTCTACCATCTACTGTCATTATATTACCCTGGTCTACCATCTACTGTCATTATATTACCCTGGTCTACCATCTACTGTCATTATATTACCCTGGTCTACCATCTACTGTCATTATATTACCCTGGTCTACCATCTACTGTCATTATATTACCCTGGTCTACCATCTACTGTCATTATATTACCCTGGTCTACCATCTACTGTCATTATATTACCCTGGTCTACCATCTACTGTCATTATATTACCCTGGTCTACCATCTACTGTCATTATATTACCCTGGTCTACCATCTACTGTCATTATATTACCCTGGTCTACCATCTACTGTCATTATATTACCCTGGTCTACCATCTACTGTCATTATATTACCCTGGTCTACCCTCTACTGTCATTATATTACCCTGGTCTACCATCCTACTGTCATTATATTACCCTGGTCTACCATCTACTGTCATTATATTACCCTGGTCTACCATCTACTGTCATTATATTACCCTGGTCTACCATCTACTGTCATTATATTACCCTGGTCTACCATCTACTGTCATTATATTACCCTGGTCTACCATCTACTGTCATTATATTACCCTGGTCTACCATCTACTGTCATTATATTACCCTGGTCTACCATCTACTGTCATTATATTACCCTGGTCTACCATCTACTGTCATTATATTACCCTGGTCTACCATCTACTGTCATTATATTACCCTGGTCTACCATCTACTGTCATTATATTACCCTGGTCTACCATCTACTGTCATTATATTACCCTGGTCTACCATCTACTGTCATTATATTACCCTGGTCTACCATCTACTGTCATTATATTACCCTGGTCTACCATCTACTGTCATTATATTACCCTGGTCTACCATCTACTGTCATTATATTACCCTGGTCTACCATCTACTGTCATTATATTACCCTGGTCTACCATCTACTGTCATTATATTACCCTGGTCTACCATCTACTGTCATTATATTACCCTGGTCTACCATCTACTGTCATTATATTACCCTGGTCTACCATCTACTGTCATTATATTACCCTGGTCTACCATCTACTGTCATTATATTACCCTGGTCTACCATCTACTGTCATTATATTACCCTGGTCTACCATCTACTGTCATTATATTACCCTGGTCTACCATCTACTGTCATTATATTACCCTGGTCTACCATCTACTGTCATTATATTACCCTGGTCTACCATCTACTGTCATTATATTACCCTGGTCTACCATCTACTGTCATTATATTACCCTGGTCTACCATCTACTGTCATTATATTACCCTGGTCTACCATCTACTGTCATTATATTACCCTGGTCTACCATCTACTGTCATTATATTACCCTGGTCTACCATCTACTGTCATTATATTACCCTGGTCTACCATCTACTGTCATTATATTACCCTGGTCTACCATCTACTGTCATTATATTACCCTGGTCTACCATCTACTGTCATTATATTACCCTGGTCTACCATCTACTGTCATTATATTACCCTGGTCTACCATCTACTGTCATTATATTACCCTGGTCTACCATCTACTGTCATTATATTACCCTGGTCTACCATCTACTGTCATTATATTACCCTGGTCTACCTCTACTGTCATTATATTACCCTGGTCTACCATCTACTGTCATTATATTACCCTGGTCTACCATCTACTGTCATTATATTACCCTGGTCTACCATCTACTGTCATTATATTACCCTGGTCTACCATCTACTGTCATTATATTACCCTGGTCTACCATCTACTGTCATTATATTACCCTGGTCTACCATCTACTGTCATTATATTACCCTGGTCTACCATCTACTGTCATTATATTACCCTGGTCTACCATCTACTGTCATTATATTACCCTGGTCTACCATCTACTGTCATTATATTACCCTGGTCTACCATCTACTGTCATTATATTACCCTGGTCTACCATCTACTGTCATTATATTACCCTGGTCTACCATCTACTGTCATTATATTACCCTGGTCTACCATCTACTGTCATTATATTACCCTGGTCTACCATCTACTGTCATTATATTACCCTGGTCTACCATCTACTGTCATTATATTACCCTGGTCTACCATCTACTGTCATTATATTACCCTGGTCTACCATCTACTGTCATTATATTACCCTGGTCTACCATCTACTGTCATTATATTACCCTGGTCTACCATCTACTGTCATTATATTACCCTGGTCTACCATCTACTGTCATTATATTACCCTGGTCTACCATCTACTGTCATTATATTACCCTGGTCTACCATCTACTGTCATTATATTACCCTGGTCTACCATCTACTGTCATTATATTACCCTGGTCTACCATCTACTGTCATTATATTACCCTGGTCTACCATCTACTGTCATTATATTACCCTGGTCTACCATCTACTGTCATTATATTATTACCCTGGTCTACCATCTACTGTCATTATATTACCCTGGTCTACCATCTACTGTCATTATATTACCCTGGTCTACCATCTACTGTCATTATATTACCCTGGTCTACCATCTACTGTCATTATATTACCCTGGTCTACCATCTACTGTCATTATATTACCCTGGTCTACCATCTACTGTCATTATATTACCCTGGTCTACCATCTACTGTCATTATATTACCCTGGTCTACCATCTACTGTCATTATATTACCCTGGTCTACCATCTACTGTCATTATATTACCCTGGTCTACCATCTACTGTCATTATATTACCCTGGTCTACCATCTACTGTCATTATATTACCCTGGTCTACCATCTACTGTCATTATATTACCCTGGTCTCTACTGTCCATCTCTACTGTCATTATATTACCCTGGTCTACCATCTACTGTCATTATATTACCCTGGTCTACCATCTACTGTCATTATATTACCCTGGTCTACCATCTACTGTCATTATATTACCTGGTCTACCATCTACTGTCATTATATTACCCTGGTCTACCATCTACTGTCATTATATTACCCTGGTCTACCATCTACTGTCATTATATTACCCTGGTCTACCATCTACTGTCATTATATTACCCTGGTCTACCATCTACTGTCATTATATTACCCTGGTCTACCATCTACTGTCATTATATTACCCTGGTCTACCATCTACTGTCATTATATTACCCTGGTCTACCATCTACTGTCATTATATTACCCTGGTCTACCATCTACTGTCATTATATTACCCTGGTCTACCATCTACTGTCATTATATTACCCTGGTCTACCATCTACTGTCATTATATTACCCTGGTCTACCATCTACTGTCATTATATTACCCTGGTCTACCATCTACTGTCATTATATTACCCTGGTCTACCATCTACTGTCATTATATTACCCTGGTCTACCATCTACTGTCATTATATTACCCTGGTCTACCATCTACTGTCATTATATTACCCTGGTCTACCATCTACTGTCATTATATTACCCTGGTCTACCATCTACTGTCATTATATTACCCTGGTCTACCATCTACTGTCATTATATTACCCTGGTCTACCATCTACTGTCATTATATTACCCTGGTCTACCATCTACTGTCATTATATTACCCTGGTCTACCATCTACTGTCATTATATTACCCTGGTCTATCTACCTACTGTCATTATATTACCCTGGTCTACCATCTACTGTCATTATATTACCCTGGTCTACCATCTACTGTCATTATATTACCCTGGTCTACCATCTACTGTCATTATATTACCCTGGTCTACCATCTACTGTCATTATATTACCCTGTCTACCATCTACTGTCATTATATTACCTGGTCTACTGTCATTATATTACCCTGGTCTACCATCTACTGTCATTATATTACCCTGGTCTACCATCTACTGTCATTATATTACCCTGGTCTACCATCTACTGTCATTATATTACCCTGGTCTACCTCTACTGTCATTATATTACCCTGGTCTACCATCTACTGTCATTATATTACCCTGGTCTACCATCTACTGTCATTATATTACCCTGGTCTACCATCTACTGTCATTATATTACCCTGGTCTACCATCTACTGTCATTATATTACCCTGGTCTACCATCTACTGTCATTATATTACCCTGGTCTACCTCTACTGTCATTATATTACCCTGGTCTACCATCTACTGTCATTATATTACCCTGGTCTACCATCTACTGTCATTATATTACCCTGGTCTACCATCTACTGTCATTATATTACCCTGGTCTACCATCTACTGTCATTATATTACCCCTGGTCTCTCTACTGTCATTATATTACCCTGGTCTACCATCTACTGTCATTATATTACCCTGGTCTACCATCTACTGTCATTATATTACCCTGGTCTACCATCTACTGTCATTATATTACCCTGGTCTACCATCTACTGTCATTATATTACCCTGGTCTACCATCTACTGTCATTATATTACCCTGGTCTACCATCTACTCTCATTATATTACCGTGGTCTACCATCTACTGTCATTATATCACCCTGGTCTACCATCTACTGCCATTATATTACCCTGGTCTACCATCTACTGCCATTATATTACCCTTGTTTACCATCTACTGTCATTATATTACCCTGATATTACCCTGGTCTACCATCTACTGTCATTATATTACCCTGGTCTACCCTCTACTGTCATTATATTACCCTGGTCTACCATCTACTGTCATTATATTACCCTGGTCTACCATCTACTGTCATTATATTACCCTGGTCTACCATCTACTGTCATTATATTACCCTGGTCTACCATCTACTGTCATTATATTACCCTGGTCTACCCTCTACTGTCATTATATTACCCTGGTCTACCATCTACTGTCATTATATTACCCTGGCCTACCATCTACTGTCATTATATTACCCTGGTCTACCATCTACTGTCATTATATTACCCTGGTCTACCATCTACTGTCATTATATTACCCTGGTCTACCATCTACTGTCATTATATTACCCTGGTCTACCATCTACTGTCATTATATTACCCTGGTCTACCATCTACTGTCATTATATTACCCTGGTCTACCATCTACTGTCATTATATTACCCTGGTCTACCATCTACTGTCATTATATTACCCTGGTCTACCATCTACTGTCATTATATTACCCTGGTCTACCATCTACTGTCATTATATTACCCTGGTCTCCCATCTACTGTCATTATATTACCCTGGTCTACCATCTACTGTCATTATATTACCCTGGTCTACCATCTACTGTCATTATATTACCCTGGTCTACCATCTGTCATTATATGTCATTATATTGTCCCTGGTCTACCATCTACTGTCATTATATTACCCTGGTCTACCATCTACTGTCATTATATTACCCTGGTCTACCATCTACTGTCATTATATTACCCTGGTCTACCTCTACTGTCATTATATTACCCTGGTCTACCATCTACTGTCATTATATTACCCTGGTCTACCATCTACTGTCATTATATTACCCTGGTCTACCATCTACTGTCATTATATTACCCTGGTCTACCATCTACTGTCATTATATTACCCTGGTCTACCATCTACTGTCATTATATTACCCTGGTCTCCCCTGGTCTACCCCATCTACTGTCATTATATTACCCTGGTCTACCATCTACTGTCATTATATTACCCTGGTCTACCATCTACTGTCATTATATTACCCTGGTCTACCATCTACTGTCATTATATTACCCTGGTCTACCATCTACTGTCATTATATTACCCTGGTCTACCATCATTATACTGTCATTATATTACCCTGGTCTACCATCTACTGTCATTATATTACCCTGGTCTACCTCTACTGTCATTATATTACCCTGGTCTACCATCTACTGTCATTATATTACCCTGGTCTACCATCTACTGTCATTATATTACCCTGGTCTCTCTACTGTCATTATATTACCCTGGTCTACCATCTACTGTCATTATATTACCCTGGTCTACCATCTACTGTCATTATATTACCCTGGTCTACCTCTACTGTCATTATATTACCCTGGTCTACCATCTACTGTCATTATATTACCCTGGTCTACCATCTACTGTCATTATATTACCCTGGTCTACCATCTACTGTCATTATATTACCCTGGTCTACCATCTACTGTCATTATATTACCCTGGTCTACCATCTACTGTCATTATATTACCCTGGTCTACCATCTACTGTCATTATATTACCCTGGTCTACCATCTACTGTCATTATATTACCCTGGTCTACCATCTACTGTCATTATATTACCCTGGTCTACCATCTACTGTCATTATATTACCCTGGTCTACCCTCTACTGTCATTATATTACCCTGTCTACCATCTACTGTCATTATATTACCCTGGTCTACCATCTACTGTCATTATATTACCCTGGTCTACCCTCTACTGTCATTATATTACCCTGGTCTACCATCTACTGTCATTATATTACCCTGGTCTACCTCTACTGTCATTATATTACCCTGGTCTACCATCTACTGTCATTATATTACCCTGGTCTACCATCTACTGTCATTATATTACCCTGGTCTACCATCTACTGTCATTATATTACCCTGGTCTACCATCTACTGTCAATATATTACCCTGGTCTACCATCTACTGTCATTATATTACCCTGGTCTGCCATCTACTGTCATTTTATTACCCTGGTCTACCCTCTACTGTCATTATATTACCCTGGTCTCCCCTCTACTGTCATCATATTACCCTGGTCTAACATCTACTGCCATTATATTACCCTCGTCTACCCTCTACTGTCATTATATTACCCTGGTCTACCATCCCCTGTCATTATATTAGCCTGGTCTACCATCTACTGTCATTATATTACCCTGGTCTACCATCTACTGTCATTATATTACCCTGGTCTACCCTCTACTGTCATTATATTACCACGGTCTATCTACTGTCATTATATTACCCTGGTCTACCCTCTAATGTCATTATATTACTCGGGTCTCTACTGTCATTATATTACCCTGGTCTACCATCCACTGTCATTATATTACCCTGGTCTACCATCTACTGTCATTATATTACCCTGGTCTACCATCTACTGTCATTATATTACCCTGGTCTACCATCTACTGTCATTATATTACCCTGGTCTACCATCTACTGTCATTATATTACCCTGGTCTACCATCTACTGTCATTATATTACCCTGGTCTACCATCTACTGTCATTATATTACCCTGGTCTACCATCTACTGTCATTATATTACCCTGGTCTACCATCTACTGTCATTATATTACCCTGGTCTACCATCTACTGTCATTATATTACCCTGGTCTACCTCTCCCTGGTCTACCCATCTACTGTCATTATATTACCCTGGTCTACCATCTACTGTCATTATATTACCCTGGTCTACCATCTACTGTCATTATATTACCCTGGTCTACCATCTACTGTCATTATATTACCCTGGTCTACCTCTACTGTCATTATATTACCCTGGTCTACCATCTACTGTCATTATATTACCCTGGTCTACCATCTACTGTCATTATATTACCCTGGTCTACTCATACTGTCATTATATTACCCTGGTCTACCATCTACTGTCATTATATTACCCTGGTCTACCATCTACTGTCATTATATTACCCTGGTCTACCTCTACTGTCATTATATTACCCTGGTCTACCATCTACTGTCATTATATTACCCTGGTCTACCATCTACTGTCATTATATTACCCTGGTCTACCACTCTACTGTCATTATATTACCCTGGTCTACCATCTACTGTCATTATATTACCCTGGTCTACCATCTACTGTCATTATATTACCCTGGTCTACCATCTACTGTCATTATATTACCCTGGTCTACCATCTACTGTCATTATATTACCCTGGTCTACCATCTACTGTCATTATATTACCCTGGTCTACCATCTACTGTCATTATATTACCCTGGTCTACCATCTACTGTCATTATATTACCCTGGTCTACCATCTACTGTCATTATATTACCCTGGTCTACCATCTACTGTCATTATATTACCCTGGTCTACCATCTACTGTCATTATATTACCCTGGTCTACCATCTACTGTCATTATATTACCCTGGTCTACCATCTACTGTCATTATATTACCCTGGTCTACCTCTACTGTCATTTTATTACCCTGGTCTACCATCTACTGTCATTATATTACCCTGGTCTACCATCTGCTGTCATTATATTACCCTGGTCTACCATCTACTGTCATTATATTACCCTGGTCTACCATCTACTGTCATTATATTACCCTGGTCTACCATCTACTGTCATTATATTACCCTGGTCTACCATCTACTATCATTATATTACCCTGGTCTCCCCTCTACTGTCATTATATTACCCTGGTCTACCATCTACTGTCATTATATTACCCTGGTCTACCATCTACTGTCATTATATTACCCTGGTCTACCATCTACTGTCATTATATTACCCTGGTCTACCATCTACTGTCATTATATTACCCTGGTCTACCATCTACTGTCATTATATTACCCTGGTCTACCATCTACTGTCATTATATTAGCCTGGTCTACCATCTACTGTCATTATATTACCCTGGTCTACCATCTACTGTCATTATATTAGCCTGGTCTACCATCTACTGTCATTATATTACCCTGGTCTACCATCCCGGTCATTATATTACCCTGGTCTACCATCTACTGTCATTATATTACCCTGGTCTACCCTCTACTGTCATTATATTACCCTGGTCTACCATCTACTGTCATTATATTACCCTGGTCTACCATCTACTGTCATTATATTACCCTGGTCTACCATCTACTGTCATTATATTACCCTGGTCTACCCTCTACTGTCATTATATTACCCTGGTCTACCCTCTACTGTCATTATATTACCCTGGTCTACCATCTACTGTCATTATATTACCCTGGTCTACCATCTACTGTCATTATATTACCCTGGTCTACCATCTACTGTCATTATATTACCCTGGTCTACCATCTACTGTCATTATATTACCCTGGTCTACCATCCACTGTCATTATATTACCCTGGTCTACCATCTACTGTCATTATATTACCCTGGTCTACCATCCCCTGTTATTATATTACCCTGGTCTAAACTCTCTACTGTCATTATATTACCCTGGTCTACCATCTACTGTCATTATATTACCCTGGTCTACCATCCCCTGTCATTATATTACCCTGGTCTAAAATCTACTGTCATTATATTACCCTGGTCTGCCATCTACTGTCATTATATTACCCTGGTCTACCATCTACTGTCATTATATTACCCTGGTCTACCCTCTACTGTCATTATATTACCCTGGTCTACCATCTACTGTCATTATATTACCCTGGTCTACCATCTACTGTCATTATATTACCCTGGTCTACCATCTACTGTCATTATATTACCCTGGTCTACCATCTACTGTCATTATATTACCCTGGTCTACCATCTACTGTCATTATATTACCCTGGTCTACCATCTACTGTCATTATATTACCCTGGTCTACCATCTACTGTCATTATATTACCCTGGTCTATATTCCCTGTCATTATATTACCCTGGTCTACCATCTCCTGTCATTATATTACCCTGGTCTACCATCTACTGTCATTATATTACCCTGGTCTACCATCTACTGTCATTATATTACCCTGGTCTACCATCTACTGTCATTATATTACCCTGGTCTACCATCTACTGTCATTATATTCCTGTCATTCATATTACCCTGGTCTAAACTCTACTGTCATTATATTACCCTGGTCTACCATCTACTGTCATTATATTACCCTGGTCTACCATCTACAGTCATTATATTACCCTGGTCTCTAATGTCATTATATTACCCTGGTCTACCATCCACTGTCATTATATTACCCTGGTCTACCATCTACTGTCATTATATTACCCTGGTCTACACTCTACTGTCATTATATTCCCCTGGTCTACCATCTACAGTCATTATATTACCCTGGTCTACCATCTACTGTCATTATATTACCCTGGTCTCTACTGTCATTATATTACCCTGGTCTACCATCCACTGTCATTATATTACCCTGGTCTACCATCTACTGTC
Organism: Oncorhynchus tshawytscha; assembly: GCF_018296145.1. NCBI lineage: Eukaryota > Metazoa > Chordata > Actinopteri > Salmoniformes > Salmonidae > Oncorhynchus > Oncorhynchus tshawytscha. Next base: position 104,034 of record NW_024609479.1, read on the forward strand.
ATTATATTACCCTGGTCTACACTCTACTGTCATTATATTACCCTGGTCTACCATCTACTGTCATTATATTACCCTGGTCTCTAATGTCATTATATTACCCTGGTCTACCCTCTACTGTCATTATATTACCCTGGTCTACCATCTACTGTCATTATATTACCCTGGTCTACCATCTACTGTCATTATATTACCCTGGTCTACCATCTACTGTCATTATATTACCCTGGTCTACCATCTACTGTCATTATATTACCCTGTCTACCATCTACTGTCATTATATTACCCTGGTCTACCATCTACTGTCATTATATTACCCTGGTCTACCATCTACTGTCATTATATTACCCTGGTCTATATTACCCTGTCATTATATTACCCTGGTCTACCATCTACTGTCATTATATTACCCTGGTCTACCATCTACTGTCATTATATTACCCTGGTCTACCATCTACTGTCATTATATTACCCTGGTCTATATTACCCTGGTTTATATGACCCTGGTCTACCATCTACTGTCATTATATTACCCTGGTCTACCATCTACTGTCATTATATTACCCTGGTCTACCATCTACTGTCATTATATTACCCTGGTCTACCATCTACTGTCATTATATTACCCTACTCTCCCCTGGTCTACCATCTACTGTCATTATATTACCCTGGTCTACCATCTACTGTCATTATATTACCCTGGTCTACCCTCTACTGTCATTATATTACCCTCTACTGTCATTATATTACCCTGGTCTACCATCCACTGTCATTATATTACCCTGGTCTACCATCTACTGTCATTATATTACCCTGGTCTACCATCTACTGTCATTATATTACCCTGGTCTACCATCTACTGTCATTATATTACCCTGGTCTACCATCTACTGTCATTATATTACCCTGGTCTCTCTACTGTCCTGGTCTACCCTGGTCTACCATCTACTCTCATTATATTACCCTGGTCTACCATCTACTGTCATTATATTACCCTGGTCTACCATCTACTGTCATTATATTACCCTGATATTACCCTGGTCTACCATCTACTGTCATTATATTACCCTGATATTACCCTGGTCTACCATCTACTGTCATTATATTACCCTGGTCTACCCTCTACTGTCATTATATTACCCTGGTCTACCAACTACTGTCATTATATTACCCTGGTCAACCATCTACTGTCATTAATTTACCCTGGTCTACCATCTACTGTCATTATATTACCCTGGTCTACCATCTACTGTCATTATATTACCCTGGTCTCTCTCTGTCATTATATTACCCTGGTCTACCATCTACTGTCATTATATTACCCTGGTCTACCATCCCCTGTCATTACATTACCCTGGTCTAAACTCTACTGTCATTATATTACCCTGGTCTATCTACTGTCATTATATTACCCTGGTCTACCATCTACTGTCATTATATTACCCTGGTCTACCCTCTACTGTCATTATATTACTCTGGTCTCTAATGTCATTAAATTACCCTGGTCTACGATCCACTGTCATTATATTACCCTGGTCTACCATCTACTGTCATTATATACCATCTACTGTCTCCCTGGTCTACCTGTCTACTGTCATTATATTACCCTGGTCTACCATCTACTGTCATTATATTACCCTGGTCTACCATCTACTGTCATTATATTACCCTGGTCTACCATCTACTGTCATTATATTACCCTGGTCTATCTACTGTCATTATATTACCCTGGTCTACCATCTACTGTCATTATATTACCCTGGTCTACCATCTACTGTCATTATATTACCCTGGTCTCTCTACTGTCATTATATTACCTGGTCTACCATCTACTGTCATTATATTACCCTGGTCTACCATCTACTGTCATTATATTACCCTGGTCTACCATCTACTGTCATTATATTACCCTGGTCTACCTCTACTGTCATTATATTACCCTGGTCTACCATCTACTGTCATTATATTACCCTGGTCTACCATCTACTGTCATTATATTACCCTGGTCTACCCTCTACTGTCATTATATTACCCTGGTCTATCTACTGTCATTATATTACCCTGGTCTACCATCTACTGTCATTATATTACCCTGGTCTACCCTCTACTGTCATTATATTAACCTGGTCTCTACTGTCATTATATTACCCTGGTCTACCATCTACTGTCATTATATTACCCTGGTCTACCCTCTACTGTCATTATATTACCCTACTCTCCCCTGGTCTCCCATCTACTGTCATTATATTACCCTGGTCTACCATCTACTGTCATTATATTACCCTGGTCTACCATCTACTGTCATTATATTACCCTGGTCTACCCTCTACTGTCACTATATTACCCTGGTCTATCTACTGTCATTATATTACCCTGGTCTACCATCTACTGTCATTATATTACCCTGGTCTACCCTCTACTGTCATTATATTACCCTGGTCTCTACTGTCATTATATTACCCTGGTCTACCATCTACTGTCATTATATTACCCTGGTCTACCATCTACTGTCATTATATTACCCTCTACTGTCATTATATTACCCTGGTCTACCATCCACTGTCATTATATTACCCTGGTCTACCATCTACTGTCATTATATTACCCTGGTCTACCATCTACTGTCATTATATTACCCTGGTCTACCATCTACTGTCATTATATTACCCTGGTCTACCATCTACTGTCATTATATTACCATCTACTGTCTCCCTGGTCTACCATCTACTGTCATTATATTACCCTGGTCTACCATCTACTGTCATTATATTACCCTGGTCTACACTCTACTGTCATTATATTACCCTGGTCTACCATCTACTGTCATTATATTACCCTGGTCTACCATCTACTGTCATTATATTACCCTGGTCTCTCCTTTCATTATATTACCCTGGTCTACCATCTACTGTCATTATATCACCCTGGTCTACCATCTACTGTCATTATATTACCCTGGTCTATCATTTACTGTCATTATATTACCCTGGTCTACCATCTACTGTCATTATATTACCCTGGTCTATCTACTGTCATTATAATACCCTGGTCTAACCTCTACTGTCATTATATTACCCTGGTCTACCCTCTACTGTCATTATATTACTCTGGTCTACCATCCACTGTCATTATATTACCCTGGTCTACCATCTACTGATGTTATATTACCCTGGTCTACCATCTACTGTCATTATATTACCCTGGTCTACCATCTACTGTCATTATATTACCCTGGTCTAAACTCTACTGTCATTATATTACCCTGGTCTACCATCTACTGTCACTATATTACCCTGGTCTACCATCTACTGTCATTATATTACCCTGGTCTACCCTCTACTGTCATTATATTACCCTGGTCTACCATCTACTGTCATTATATTACCCTGGTCTACCATCTACTGTCACTATACTACCCTGGTCTACCATCTACTGTCATTATATTACCCTCTACTGTCATTATATTACCCTGGTCTACCATCTACTGTCATTATATTACCCTGGTCTACCATCTACTGTCATTATATTACCCTGGTCTACCATCTACTGTCATTATATTACCCTGGTCTACCATCTACTGTCATTATATTACCCTGGTCTACCATCTACTGTCATTATATTACCCTGGTCTACCATCTACTGTCATTATATTACCCTGGTCTACCATCCCTACTGTCATTATATTACCCTGGTCTACCATCTACTGTCATTATATTACCCTGGTCTCCCCTCTACTGTCATTATATTACCCTGGTATACCATCCACTGTCATTATATTACCCTGGTCTACCATATTCTGTCATTATATTACCCTGGTCTGCCATCTACTGTCATTATATTACCCTGGTCTACCATCTACTGTCATTATATTACCCTGGTCTACCATCCCCGGTCATTATATTAGCCTGGTCTACCATCTACTGTGATTATATTACCCTGGTCTCTAATGTCATTAAATTACCCTGGTCTACCATCCACTGTCACTATATTACCCTGGTCTACCATCTACTGTCATTATATTACCCTGATCTACCATCTACTGTCATTATATTACCCTGGTCTACCATCTACTGTCATTATATTACCCTGGTCTACCATCTACTGTCATTATATTACCCTGGTCTACCATCTACTGTCATTATATTACCCTGGTCTACCATCTACTGTCATTATATTACCCTGGTCTACCATCTACTGTTCATTATATTACCCTGGTCTAAACTCTACTGTCATTATATTACCCTGGTCTACCATCTACTGTCATTATATTACCCTGGTCTACCACCCCTGTCATTATATTACCCTGGTCTAAACTCTACTGTCATTATATTACCCTGGTCTGCCATCTACTGTCATTATATTACCCTGGTCTACCATCACTGTCATTATATTACCCTGGTCTATAATCTACTGTCATTATATATCCCTGGTCTACCATCTACTGTCATTATATTACCCTGGTCTACCATCTAATGTCATTATTTTTCCCTCGTCTACCATCTACTGTCATTATATTACCCTGGTCTACCATCTACTGTCATTATATTACCATGGTCTACCATCTACTGTCATTATATTACCCTGTCTACCATCCCCTGTCATTATTTTACCCTGGTCTAAACTCTACTGTCATTATATTACCCTGTTCTACCATCTACTGTCATTATATTACCCTGGTCTGCCATCTACTGTCATTATATTACCCTGGTCTACCATCTACTGTCATTATATTACCCTGGTCTACCATCCCTGTCATTATATTACCCTGGTTTATATTACCCTGGTCTACCATCTCCTGTCATTATATTACCCTGGTCTACCATCTACTGTCATTATATTACCCTGGTCTACTATCTACTGTCATTATATTACCCTCTTGGTCTACCATCTACTGTCATTATATTACCCTGGTCTACCATCTACTGTCATTATATTACCCTAACCCTGGTCTCCTTCTACTGTCATTATATTACCCTGGTCTACCATCTACTGTCATTATATTACCCTGGTCTACCCTCTACTGTCATTATATTACCCTGGTCTCTACTGTCATTATATTACCCTGGTCTACCATCCACTGTCATTATATAACCCTGGTCTACCATCTACTGTCATTATATTACCCTGGTCTACCATCTACTGTCATTATATTACCCTGGTCTACCCTCTACTGTCATTATATTACCCCCTACTGTCTCTCCCTGGTCTACCATCTACTGTCATTATATTACCCTGGTCTACCATCTACTGTCATTATATTACCCTGGTCTACACTCTACTGTCATTATATTACCCTGGTCTACCATCTACTGTCATTATATTACCCTGGTCTACCATCTACTGTCATTATATTACCCTGGTCTCTCCTGTCATTATATTACCCTGGTCTGCCATCTACTGTCATTATATTACCCTGGTCTACCCTCTACTGTCATTATATTACCCTGGTCTATCCACTGTCATTATATTACCCTGGTCTACCATCTACTGTCATTATATTACCCTGGTCTACCATCCACTGTCATTATATTACCCTGGTCTACCATCTACTGTCATTATATTACCCTGGTCTACAGTCCCCTGTCATTATATTACCCTGGTCTAAACTCTCCTGTCATTATATTACCCTGGTCTACCATCTACTGTCATTATATTACCCTGGTCTACCATCCCTGTCATTATATTACCCTGGTCTAAAATCTACTGTCATTATATTACCCTGGTCTGACATCTACTGTCATTATATTACCCTGGTCTACCATCTACTGTCATTATAATACCCTGGTCGACCCTCTACTGTCATTATATTACCCTGGTCTACCATCTACTGTCACTATATTACCCTGGTCTACCATCTACTGTCATTATATTACCCTGGTCTACCATCTACTGTCATTATATTACCCTGGTCTACCATCTAATGTCATTATTATTTCCCTCGTCTACCATCTACTGTGATTATATTACCCTGGTCTACCATATACTGTCATTATATTACCCTGGTCTACCACCTACTGTCATTATATTACCCTGGTCTATATTACCCTGGTTTATATTACCCTGGTCTACCATCTCCTGTCATTATATTACCCTGGTCTACCATCTACTGTCATTATAATACCCTGGTCTACCATCTACTGTCATTATATTACCCTGGTCTACAATCTACTGTCATTATATTACCCTACTCTCCCCTGGTCTCCCTTCTACTGTCATTATATTACCCTGGTCTACCATCTACTGTCATTATATTACCCCGGTTCTACCCTCTACTGTCATTATATTACCCTGGTCTATATTACCCTGGTTTATATTACCCTGGTCTACCATCTCCTGTCATTATATTACCCCGGCGTACTTCCGGCGTCACAGAGACATGGCCGCCTGGTCTACCGTTCTACTGAAACTATATTTTTTTGTTTTTTACGTGTTATTTCTTTATAGTACCCCAGGTCATCTTAGGTTTCTTTACATACAGCCGACAAGAACTACTGAATATAAGATCAGGTCAACTCACCATCTACTGTCAATAATATGTTTTTCGCGACGCTGATCCTGTGTTCTGCCTTACAACCAGTGTCATTATGGATCACCTGCAGTCGACCAAAAAAAAAACGACTCAGTCATTATAGCGGTCTTCTGGTCAGACTCCGGAGACGGGCATTATATCGTGCACCACTCCCTAGCATTCTTCTTGCCAATGTCCAGTCTCTTGACAACAAGGTTGATGAAACCGAGTCAGGGTATATTCCAGAGGGACATCAGGACTCTAACGTTCTCTGCTTCACGGAAACATGGCTAACTGGAGAGACGCAATGTCATTATATGCAGCCCTGGTTTCTCCACGCTGTCATTCGCGCCTGTCTCATTATACAAACATCTTTCTGGTAAGAAGAGGGCGGGGGCTATGTCTTATATTACCCATGGTGTGATGAAAGAAACATACAGTCACTCAAATCCTTCTGTTCACCTGATTTAGAATTCCTCACAATCAAATGTAGACCGCATTATCTACCAAGAGAATTCTCTTCGATTATAATACAGTCATTATATCCCCCCAAGCAGACACATCGATGGCTCTGTCATTTATTTAACTCTCTGCAAACTGTCAAACGATTTATCCGGGGCTGCATTCATTGTCATTATTTTAACAAGGCTAATCTGAAAACAAGACTCCTAAATTTTATCAGCATATCGATTGCGCAACCAGGGGTGGAAAGACCCTGGATCATTGTTACTCTAACTTCTACTGTCATTATATTAGGCCCTGCCCCGCCCCCTTTCGGAAAAGCTGACCACGACTCCATTTATTGATCCCTGGTCTACAGACAGAAACTAAAACAAGAAGTCTCCCACGCTGAGGTCTGTCCAACGCTGGTCTACCAAGCTGACTCCACACTCCAAGACTGCTTCCATCACGTGGACTGGGAGATGTTTCCTGGTCAGACCATCATACTGTCATTATATTCGGTGTCTAGTTCATTACTGTCATTGATATTACCCGTTCCCATCTACTGTCATTATAAACATTCCCTAACCAGAAACCGTGGATTGATGGCAGCATTATATTAAACTGAAGGCACGAACCACTGTCATTTTAATCAGGGCAAGGTGTCTGGTAACATGGCTGAATACAAACAGTGCAGCTATTCCCTGTCAGGCTATCAAACAAGCTAGCGCCAGTACAGGACAAAGTAGAATCTCAATTCAACGGCTCAGACACAAGAGGTATGTGGCAGGGTCTACAGTCAATCACGGACTGTCAGGAAGAAACCCAGTCCCATCACGGACCAGGATGTCTTGCTCCCAGGCAGACTAAATATTATTTTGCCCGCTTTGAGGACAATACAGTGCCATTATATTACAACGGAAACATGCGGTCTCTCCTTCACTAGCCTGAGTAAGACATTATATTACCCTCGCAAGGCTGCAGGCCCTACTGTCATTATATTACCCTGGCATCTACCATCTGGCCGGTGTGTTTACGGACATATTCAATCAATCCCTATACCAGTCTGCTGTTCCACATGTCTTATAGAGGGCCACCATTGTTCCTGTTCCCAAGAAAGCTAAGGTAACTGAGCTAAACGACTACCGCCCATTAGCACTACATCCGTCATCATGAAGTGCTTTGAGTCTAGTCATCTACTGTCATATCACCTCCACCCTACCTGACACCCTTGACCATCTACTGTCATTTATTACCCAAATGGTCCACCGATGCAATCTCACCACACTGCACACTGCCCTAACCCATCTGGACAAGAGGAATACCTATTGAGAATGCTGTTCATCGACTACAGCTCGGCATTCAACACCATAGTACCCTCTACTGTCATTATCGAGACCCTGGTCTACCATCCCCTGTCACTTATACTTCCTGACGGGCCGTCCCCCAGGTGGTGAGGGTGTCACAATATCTCCTCCCTGGTCTGATCCTCAACACTGGGGCATTATATTAGGGTGGTTCTAGCCCTCTACTGTCATTATATTCACCCCGACTGCGTCTACGCATCAACTCAATCATCAAGTTTGGTCGACACAACAGTCATTGATTACCCCAACAATCTACGGTCATTATATTAGGGCCCTCGGAGTGTGGTGTCAGGAAAATAACCTCACACTCAACGTCACAAAACTAAGGAGATGATTGTGGACTTCAGGAAACAGTCATTATAACACCCCCATCCACATCGATGGAACAGTAGTGGAGAGGGTAGCAAGTTTTAAGTTCCTCGGCATACACATCACAGTCATATTATTACAACAAACTGAATTGGTCCACTCACACAGACAGCATCGTCATTATATTAGCAGCGCCTCTTCATACCTCAGGAGGCTGAAGAAATTCGGCTTGTCACCAAAAGCACTCACAAACTTCTACAGATGCATATTAGCATCCTGGCGGGCTGTATCACCGCCTGGTATTATATGCACCGCCCTGGTCAACCATAAGGCTGTCAGATAGTGAGGTCTGGTCAACGCATCACTGTCATTAATTACCTGCCCTCCAGGTCACCTACACCACCCGATGCTCAGGAAGGCCATAAAGATCATTATACATCAACCACCCCAGCCACTGCCTGTATTACCCTGGTCTGCCATCCAGAAGGCGAGGTCATTATATTATCCTGGGACCAGAGACTGTCAGCTTATATCTAGGCCATCAGACTGTTAAACAGCCACCACTGTCATTATATTACACACTGTCAATGACACTGACTCTACAGCCACTTTAATCATGGGAATCGATGGGAAATGATGTAAATATATCACTAGCCACTTTAAACAATGCTACCTTATATAATGTTACTTACCCTACATTGTTCATCTCATATGCATACGTTGATACTGTACTCTATATCATCGTCATTATATCCTTATGTAATACATGTATCACTAGTCACTTTAACTATGCCACTTGGTTTACATACTTATCTCACATGTATATACTGTACTCGATATCATCTACTGTATCTTGCCTATGCTGCTCTGTACCATCACTCATTCATATATCCTTATGTACATATTCTTTATCCCCTTACACTGTGTATGACAGTAGTTTTTTTTGGAATTGTTAGTTAGATTACTTGCTCGTTATTACTGCATTGTCGGAACTAGAAGCACAAGCATTTCGCTACACTCGCATTAACATCTGCTAACCATGTGTATGTGACAAATAAAATTTGATTTGATTTGATTTGATTTGTCTACCATCTACAGTCATTATATTACCCTGGTCTCTAATGTCATTATATTACCCTGGTCTACCATCCACTGTCATTATATTACCCTGGTCTACCATCTACAGTCATTATATTACCCTGGTCTAAACTCTACTGTCATTATATTACCCTGGTCTACCATCTACTGTCATTATATTACCCTGGTCTACCATCTACAGTCATTATATTACCCTGGTCTCTAATGTCATTATATTACCCTGGTCTACCATCCACTGTAATTATATTACCCTGATCTACCATCCCCTGTTATTATATTACCCTGGTCTAAACTCTACTGTCATTATATTACCCTGGTCTACCATCTACTGTCATTATATTACCCTGGTCTACCATCCCCTGTCATTATATTACCCTGGTCTATATTACCCTGGTTTATATGACCCTGGTCTACCATCTCCTGTCATTATATTACCCTGGTCTACCATCTACTGTCATTATAATACCCTGGTCTACCATCTACTGTCATTATATTACCCTGGTCTACCATCTACTGTCATTATATTACCCTAATCTCCCCTGGTCTCCCTTCTACTGTCATTATATTACCCTGGTCTACCATCTACTGTCATTATATTACCCTGGTCTACCCTCTACTGTCATTATATTACCCTGGTCTCTACTGTCATTATATTACCCTGGTCTACCATCTACTGTCATTATATTACCCTGGTCTCTCCTGTCATTATATTACCCTGGTCTGCCATCTACTGTCATTATATTACCCTGGTCTACCCTCTACTGTCACTATATTACCCTGGTCTATCTACTGTCATTATATTACCCTGGTCTACCATCTACTGTCATTATATTACCCTGGTCTACCCTCTACTGTCATTATATTACCCTGGTCTCTGATGTCATTATATTACCCTGGTCTACCATCCACTGTCATTATATTACCCTGGTCTACCATCTACTGTCATTATATTACCCTGATCTACCATCCCTTGTTATTATATTCCCCTGGTCTAAACTCTCCTGTCATTATATTACCCTGGTCTACCATCTACTGTCATTATATTACCCTGGTCTACCATCCCCTGTCATTACATTACCCTGGTCTAAAATCTACTGTCATTACATTACCCTGGTCTGCCATCTACTGTCATTATATTACCCTAATCTCCCCTGGTCTCCCTTCTACTGTCATTATATTACCCTGGTCTACCATCTACTGTCATTATATTACCCTGGTCTACACTCTACTGTCATTATATCACCCTGGTCTACCATCTACTGTCATTATATTACCCTGGTCTACCATCTACTGTCATTATATTACCCTGGTCTCTCCTGTCATTATATTACCCTGGTCTGCCATCTACTGTCATTATATTACCCTGGTCTACCCTCTACTGTCACTATATTACCCTGGTCTATCTACTGTCATTATATTACCCTGGTCTACCATCTACTGTCATTATATTACCCTGGTCTACCCTCTACTGTCATTATATTACCCTGGTCTCTGATGTCATTTTATTACCCTGGTCTACCATCCACTGTCATTATATTACCCTGGTCTACCATCTACTGTCATTATATTACCCTGATCTACCATCCCCTGTTATTATATTACCCTGGTCTAAACTCTCCTGTCATTATATTACCCTGGTCTACCATCTACTGTCATTATATTACCCTGGTCTACCATCCCCTGTCATTACATTACCCTGGTCTAAAATCTACTGTCATTACATTACCCTGGTCTGCCATCTACTGTCATTATATTACCCTGGTCTACCATCTACTGTCATTATAATACCCTGGTCGACCCTCTACTGTCATTATATTACCCTGGTCTACCATCTACTGTCACTATATTACCCTGGTCTACCATCTACTGTCATTATATTTCCCTGGTCTACCATCTACTGTCATTATATTACCCTGGTCTACCATCTAATGTCATTATTATTTCCCTTGTCTACCATCTACTGTGATTATATTACCCTGGTCTACCATATACTGTCATTATATTACCCTGGTCTACCACCTACTGTCATTATATTACCCTGGTCTATATTACCCTGGTTTATATTACCCTGGTCTACCATCTCCTGTCATTATATTACCCTGGTCTACCATCTACTGTCATTGTAATACCCTTGGCTACCATCTACTGTCATTATATTACCCTGGTCTACAATCTACTGTCATTATATTACCCTACTCTCCCCTGGTCTCCCTTCTACTGTCATTATATTACCCTGGTCTACCATCTACTATCATTATATTACCCTGGTCTACCCTCTACTGTCATTATATTACCCTGGTCTACCATCTACAGTCATTATATTACCCTGGTCTCTAATGTCATTATATTACCCTGGTCTACCATCCACTGTCATTATATTACCCTGGTCTACCATCTACAGTCATTATATTACCCTGGTCTGCCATCTACTCTCTTTATATTACCCTGGTCTACCATCTACTGTCATTATATTACCCTGGTCTACCATCCCCTGTCATTATATTACCCTGGTTTATATTACCCTGGTCTACCATCTCCTGTCATTATATTTCCCTGGTCTACCATCTACTGTCATTATAATAGCCTGGTCTACTATCTACTGTCATTATATTACCCTGGTCTACCATCTACTGTCATTATATTACCCTGGTCTACCATCTACTGTCATTATATTACCCTAATCTCCCCTGGTCTCCCTTCTACTGTCATTATATTACCCTGGTCTACCATCTACTGTCATTATATTACCCTGGTCTACACTCTACTGTCATTATATGACCCTGGTCTACCATCTACTGTCATTATATTACCCTGGTCTACCATCTACTGTCATTATATTACCCTGGTCTCTCCTGTCATTATATTACCCTGGTCTGCCATCTACTGTCATTATATTACCCTGGTCTACCCTCTACTGTCACTATATTACCCTGGTCTATCTACTGTCATTATATTACCCTGGTCTACCATCTACTGTCATTATATTACCCTGGTCTACCCTCTACTGTCATTATAATACCCTGGTCTACCCTGGTCTCTGATGTCATTATATTACCCTGGTCTACCATCCACTGTCATTATATTACCCTGGTCTACCATCTACTGTCATTATATTACCCTGATCTACCATCCCTGTTATTATATTACCCTGGTCTAAACTCTCCTGTCATTATATTACCCTGGTCTACCATCTACTGTCATTATATTACCCTGGTCTACCATCCCCTGTCATTACATTACCCTGGTCTAAAATCTACTGTCATTACATTACCCTGGTCTGCCATCTACTGTCATTATATTACCCTGGTCTACCATCTACTGTCATTATAATACCCTGGTCGACCCTCTACTGTCATTATATTACCCTGGTCTACCATCTACTGTCACTATATTACCCTGGTCTACCATCTACTGTCATTATATTTCCCTGGTCTACCATCTACTGTCATTATATTACCCTGGTCTACCATCTAATGTCATTATTATTTCCCTTGTCTACCATCTACTATGATTATATTACCCTGGTCTACCATATACTGTCATTATATTACCCTGGTCTACCACCTACTGTCATTATATTACCCTGGTCTATATTACCCTGGTTTATATTACCCTGGTCTACCATCTCCTGTCATTATATTACCCTGGTCTACCATCTACTGTCATTGTATTACCCTGGTCTACCATCTACTGTCATTATATTACCCTGGTCTACAATCTACTGTCATTATATTACCCTACTCTCCCTGGTCTCCTTCTACTGTCATTATATTAACCTGGTCTACCATCTACTATCATTATATTACCCTGGTCTACCCTCTACTGTCATTATATTACCCTGGTCTACCATCTACAGTCATTATATTACCCTGGTCTCTAATGTCATTATATTACCCTGGTCTACCATCCACTGTCATTATATTACCCTGGTCTACCATCTACAGTCATTATATTACCCTGGTCTAAACTCTACCGTCATTATATTACCCTGGTCTACCATCTACTGTCATTATATTACCCTGGTCTACCATCTACAGTCATTATATTACCCTGGTCTCTAATGTCATTATATTACCCTGGTCTACCATCCACTGTAATTATATTACCCTGATCTACCATCCCTGTCATTATATAACCCTGGTCTAAACTCTACTGTCATTATATTACCCTGGTCTACCATCTACTGTCATTATATTACCCTGGTCTACCATCCCCTGTCATTATATTACCCTGGTCTATATTACCCTGGTTTATATGACCCTGGTCTACCATCTCCTGTCATTATATTACCCTGGTCTACCATCTACTGTCATTATAATACCCTGGTCTACCATCTACTGTCATTATATTACCCTGGTCTACCATCTACTGTCATTATATTACCCTACTCTCCCCTGGTATCCCTTCTACTGTCATTATATTACCCTGGTCTACCATCTACTGTCATTATATTACCCTGGTCTACCCTCTACTGTCATTATATTACCCTGGTTTACCATCCACTGTAATTATATAACCCTGGACTACCATCTACTGTCAATATATTACCCTGTTCTACCATCTACTGTCATTATATTACCCTGGTCTACCATCTACTGTCATTATATTACCCTGGTCTACCCTCTACTGTCATTATATTACCCTACTCTCCCCTGGTCTCCCGTCTACTGTCATTATATTACCCTGGTCTACCATCTACTGTCATTATATTACCCTGGTCTACACTCTACTGTCATTATATCACCCTGGTCTACCATCTACTGTCATTATATTACCCTGGTCTACCCTCTACTGTCACTATATTACCCTGGTCTATCTACTGTCATTATATTACCCTGGTCTACCATCTACTGTCATTATATTACCCTGGTCTACCCTCTACTGTCATTATATTAACCTGGTCTCTACTGTCATTATATTACCCTGGTCTACCATCTACTGTCATTATATTACCCTGGTCTACCCTCTACTGTCATTATATTACCCTACTCTCCCCTGGTCTCCTGTCTACTGTCATTATATTACCCTGGTCTACATTCTACTGTAATTATATTACCCTGGTCTACACTCTACTGTCATTATGTCACCCTGGTCTACCATCTACTGTCATTATATTACCCTGGTCTACCATCTACTGTCATTATATTACCATGGTCTCTCCTGTCATTATATTACCCTGGTCTACCATCTACAGTCATTATATCACCCTGGTCTACCATCTACTGTCATTATATTACCCTGGTCTGCCATCTACTGTCATTATATTACCCTGGTCTACCCTCTACTGTCACTATATTACCCTGGTCTATCTACTGTCATTATATTACCCTGGTCTACCATCTACTGTCATTATATTACCCTGGTCTACCTCTACTGTCATTATATTACCCTGGTCTCTACTGTCATTATATTACCCTGGTCTACCATCTACTGTCATTATATTACCCTGGTCTACCCTCTACTGTCATTATATTACCCTGGTCTCTACTGTCATTATATATTACCCTGGTCTACCATCCACTGTCATTATATAACCCTGGACTACCATCTACTGTCATTATATTACCCTGTTCTACCATCTACTGTCATTATATTACCCTGGTCTACCATCTACTGTCATTATATTACCCTGGTCTACCCTCTACTGTCATTATATTACCCTACTCTCCCTGGTCTCCGTCTACTGTCATTATATTACCCTGGTCTACCATCTACTGTCATTATATTACCCTGGTCTACACTCTACTGTCATTATATCACCCTGGTCTAACATCTACTGTCATTATATTACCCTGGTCTACCATCTACTGTCATTATATTACCCTGGTCTCTCCTTTCATTTATTACCCTGGTCTACCATCTACAGTCATTATATCACCCTGGTCTCCCTTCTACTGTCATTATATTACCCTGGTCTACCATCTACTGTCATTATATTACCCTGGTCTACCCTCTACTGTCATTATATTACCCTGGTCTCTACTGTCATTATATTACCCTGTTCTACCATCTACTGTCATTATATTACCCTGGTCTACCATCTACTGTCATTATATTACCCTGGTCTACCCTCTACTGTCATTATATTACCCTACTCTCCCCTGGTCTCCCGTCTACTGTCATTATATTACCCTGGTCTACCATCTACTGTCATTATATTACCCTGGTCTACACTCTACTGTCATTATATCACCCTGGTCTACCATCTACTGTCATTATATTACCCTGGTCTACCATCTACTGTCATTATATTACCCTGGTCTCTCCTTTCATTTATTACCCTGGTCTACCATCTACAGTCATTATATCACCCTGGTCTACCATCTACTGTCATTATATTACCCTGGTCTACCATCTACTGTCATTATATTACCCTGGTCTACCCTCTACTGTCATTATATTACCCTGGTCTCTACTGTCATTATATTACCGTGGTCTACCATCTACTGTCATTATATTACCCTGGTCTACCCTCTACTGTCATTATATTACCCTGGTCTACCATCTACTGTCATTATATTACCCTGGTCTAAACTCTACTGTCATTATATTACCCTGGTCTGCCATCTACTGTCATTATATTACCCTGGTCTACCATCTACTGTCATTATAATACCCTGGTCGACCCTCTACAGTCATTATATTACCCTGGTCTCTAATGTCATTATATTACCCTGGTCTACCATCCACTGTCATTATATTACCCTGGTCTACCATCTACAGTCATTATATTTCCCTTGTCTACCATCTACTGTGATTATATTACCCTGGTCTACCATATACTGTCATTATATTACCCTGGTCTACCACCTACTGTCATTATATTACCCTGGTCTATATTACCCTGGTTTATATTACCCTGGTCTACCATCTCCTGTCATTATATTACCCTGGTCTACCATCTACTGTCATTGTAATACCCTGGTCTACCATCTACTGTCATTATATTACCCTGGTCTACAATCTACTGTCATTATATTACCCTACTCTCCCCTGGTCTCCTTCTACTGTCATTATATTACCCTGGTCTACCATCTACTGTCATTATATTACCCTGGTCTACCCTCTACTCTCATTATATTACCCTGGTCTACCATCTACAGTCATTATATTACCCTGGTCTCTAATGTCATTATATTACCCTGGTCTACCATCCACTGTCATTATATTACCCTGGTCTACCATCTACAGTCATTATATTACCCTGGTCTAAACTCTACTGTCATTATATTACCCTGGTCTACCATCTACTGTCATTATATTACCCTGGTCTACCATCTACAGTCATTATATTACCCTGGTCTCTAATGTCATTATATTACCCTGGTCTACCATCCACTGTCATTATATTACCCTGATCTACCATCCCTGTCATTATATAACCCTGGTCTAAACTCTACTGTCATTATATTACCCTGGTCTACCATCTACTGTCATTATATTACCCTGGTCTACCATCCCTGTCATTATATTACCCTGGTCTATATTACCCTGGTTTATATGACCCTGGTCTACCATCTCCTGTCATTATATTACCCTGGTCTACCATCTACTGTCATTATATTACCCTGGTCTACCATCTACAGTCATTATATTACCCTGGTCTCTAATGTCATTATATTACCCTGGTCTACCATCCACTGTCATTATATTACCCTGATCTACCATCCCTGTCATTATATTACCCTGGTCTAAACTCTACTGTCATTATATTACCCTGGTCTACCATCTACTGTCATTATATTACCCTGGTCTACCATCTACTGTCATTATATTACCCCCTCCCCTGGTCTCCCTTCTACTGTCATTATATTACCCTGGTCTACCATCTACTGTCATTATATTACCCTGGTCTACCCTCTACTGTCATTATATTACCCTGGTCTACCATCCACTGTAATTATATAACCCTGGACTACCATCTACTGTCAATATATTACCCTGTTCTACCATCTACTGTCATTATATTACCCTGGTCTACCATCTACTGTCATTATATTACCCTGGTCTACCCTCTACTGTCATTATATTACCCTACTCTCCCCTGGTCTCCCGTCTACTGTCATTATATTACCCTGGTCTACCATCTACTGTCATTATATTACCCTGGTCTACACTCTACTGTCATTATATCACCCTGGTCTACCATCTACTGTCATTATATTACCCTGGTCTACCATCTACTGTCATTATATTACCCTGGTCTCTCCTGTCATTATATTACCCTGGTCTACCATCTACAGTCATTATATCACCCTGGTCGACCATCTACTGTCATTATATTACCCTGGTCTGCCATCTACTGTCATTATATTACCCTGGTCTACCCTCTACTGTCACTATATTACCCTGGTCTATCTACTGTCATTATATTACCCTGGTCTACCATCTACTGTCATTATATTACCCTGGTCTACCCTCTACTGTCATTATATTACCCTACTCTCCCCTGGTCTCCTGTCTACTGTCATTATATTACCCTGGTCTACATTCTACTGTAATTATATTACCCTGGTCTACACTCTACTGTCATTATGTCACCCTGGTCTACCATCTACTGTCATTATATTACCCTGGTCTACCATCTACTGTCATTATAATACCCTGGTCGACCCTCTACAGTCATTATATTACCCTGGTCTCTAATGTCATTATATTACCCTGGTCTACCATCCACTGTCATTATATTACCCTGGTCTACCATCTACAGTCATTATATTTCCCTTGTCTACCATCTACTGTGATTATATTACCCTGGTCTACCATATACTGTCATTATATTACCCTGGTCTACCACCTACTGTCATTATATTACCCTGGTCTATATCTACCCTGTTTATATTACCCTGGTCTACCATCTCCTGTCATTATATTACCCTGGTCTACCATCTACTGTCATTATATTACCCTGGTCTACATCTACTGTCATTATATTACCCTGGTCTACAATCTACTATCATTATATTACCCTACTCTCCCCTGGTCTCCCTTCTACTGTCATTATATTACCCTGGTCTACCATCTACTGTCATTATATTACCCTGGTCTACACTCTACTGTCATTATATTACCCTGGTCTACCATCTACAGTCATTATATTACCCTGGTCTCTAATGTCATTATATTACCCTGGTCTACCATCCACTGTCATTATATTACCCTGGTCTACCATCTACAGTCATTATATTACCCTGGTCTAAACTCTACTGTCATTATATTACCCTGGTCTACCATCTACTGTCATTATATTACCCTGGTCTACCATCTACAGTCATTATATTACCCTGGTCTCTAATGTCATTATATTACCCTGGTCTACCATCCACTGTCATTATATTACCCTGGTCTACCATCCCCTGTCATTATATTACCCTGGTCTAAACTCTACTGTCATTATATTACCCTGGTCTACCATCTACTGTCATTATATTACCCTGGTCTACCATCCCCTGTCATTACACTACCCTGGTCTATCTACCCTGGTTTATATTACCCTGGTCTACCATCTCCTGTCATTATATTACCCTGGTCTACCATCTACTGTCATTATATTACCCTGGTCTACCATCTACAGTCATTATATTACCCTGGTCTCTGATGTCATTATATTACCCTGGTCTACCATCTACTGTCATTATATTACCCTGATCTACCATCCCCTGTCATTATATTACCCTGGTCTAAACTCTACTGTCATTATATTACCCTGGTCTACCATCTACTGTCATTATATTACCCTGGTCTACCATCTACTGTCATTATATTACCCTACTCTCCCCTGGTCTCCCTTCTACTGTCATTATATTACCCTGGTCTACCATCTACTGTCATTATATTACCCTGGTCTACCCTCTACTGTCATTATATTACCCTGGTCTACCATCCACTGTAATTATACAACCCTGGACTACCATCTACTGTCATTATATTACCCTGTTCTACCATCTACTGTCATTATATTACCCTGGTCTACCATCTACTGTCATTATATTACCCTGGTCTACCCTCTACTGTCATTATATTACCCTGGTCTACCATCTACTGTCATTATATTACCCTGGTCTACCATCTACTGTCATTATATTACCCTGGTCTACACTCTACTGTCATTATATCACCCTGGTCTACCATCTACTGTCATTATATTACCCTGGTCTACCATCTACTGTCATTATATTACCCTGGTCTCTCCTGTCATTATATTACCCTGGTCTACCATCTACAGTCATTATATCACCCTGGTCTACCATCTACTGTCATTATATTACCCTGGTCTGCCATCTACTGTCATTATATTACCCTGGTGTACCCTCTACTGTCACTATATTACGCTGGTCTATCTACTGTCATTATATTACCCTGGTCTACACTCTACTGTCATTATATTACCCTGGTCTACCCTCTACTGTCATTATATTACTCTCCCTGGTCTCCTGTCTACTGTCATTATATTACCCTGGTCTACATTCTACTGTCATTATATTACCCTGGTCTACACTCTACTGTCATTTATGTCACCCTGGTCTACCATCTACTGTCATTATATTACCCTGGTCTACCATCTACTGTCATTATATTACCCTGGTCTCTCCTGTCATTATATTACCCTGGTCTACCATCTACAGTCATTATATCACCCTGGTCTACCATCTACTGTCATTATATTACCCTGGTCTGCCATCTACTGTCATTATATTACCCTGGTCTACCCTCTACTGTCACTATATTACCCTGGTCTATCTACTGTCATTATATTACCCTGGTCTACCATCTACTGTCATTATATTACCCTGGTCTACCCTCTACTGTCATTATATTACCCTGGTCTCTACTGTCATTATATTACCCTGGTCTACCATCTACTGTCATTATATTACCCTGGTCTACCCTCTACTGTCATTATATTACCCTGGTCTCTACTGTCATTATATTACCCTGGTCTACCATCCACTGTCATTATATAACCCTGGACTACCATCTACTGTCATTATATTACCCTGTTCTACCATCTACTGTCATTATATTACCCTGGTCTACCATCTACTGTCATTATATTACCCTGGTCTACCATCTACTGTCATTATATTACCCTACTCTCCCTGGTCTCCGTCTACTGTCATTATATTACCCTGGTCTACCATCTACTGTCATTATATTACCCTGGTCTACACTCTACTGTCATTATATCACCCTGGTCTACCATCTACTGTCATTATATTACCCTGGTCTACCATCTACTGTCATTATATTACCCTGGTCTCTCCTTTCATTTATTACCCTGGTCTACCATCTACAGTCATTATATCACCCTGGTCTACCATCTACTGTCATTATATTACCCTGGTCTGCCATCTACTGTCATTATATTACCCTGGTGTACCCTCTACTGTCACTATATTACCCTGGTCTATCTACTGTCATTATATTACCCTGGTCTACCATCTACTGTCATTATATTACCCTGGTCTACCCTCTACTGTCATTATATTACCCTGGTCTCTACTGTCATTATATTACCGTGGTCTACCATCTACTGTCATTATATTACCCTGGTCTACCCTCTACTGTCATTATATTACCCTGGTCTACCATCTACTGTCATTATATTACCCTGGTCTAAACTCTACTGTCATTATATTACCCTGGTCTGCCATCTACTGTCATTATATTACCCTGGTCTACCATCTACTGTCATTATAATACCCTGGTCGACCCTCTACTGTCATTATATTACCCTGGTCTACCATCTAATGTCATTCTATTACCCTGGTCTACCATCTACTGTCATTATATTACCCTGGTCTACCCTCTACTGTCATTATATTACCCTGGTCTACCATCTACTGTCATTATATTACCCTGGTCTACCTTCTACTGTCATTCTATTAGCCTGGTCTACCATCTACTGTCATTATATTACCCTGGTCTACCATCCCCGGTCATTATATTAGCCTGGTCTACCATCTACTGTGATTATATTACCCTGGTCTACCATCCCCGGTCATTATATTACCCTGGTCTACCATCTACTGTCATTATATTACCCTGGTATACCATCCACTGTCATTATATTACCCTGGTCTACCATATTCTGTCATTATATTACCCTGGTCTGCCATCTACTGTCATTATATTACCCTGGTCTACCATCTACTGTCATTATATTACCCTGGTCTACCCTCTACTGTCATTATATTAGCCTGGTCTACCATCTACTGTCATTATATTATCCTGGTCTACCATCCCCTGTCATTATATTACCCTGGTCTACCGTCTACTGTCATTATATTACCCTGGTCTACCCTCTACTGTCATTATATTACCCTGGTCTACCCTCTACTGTCATTATATTACCCTGGTCTACCATCTACTGTCATTATATTACCCTGGTCTACCCTCTACTGTCATTCTATTAGCCTGGTCTACCATCTACTGTCATTATATTACCCTGGTCTACCATCCCCGGTCATTATATTAGCCTGGTCTACCATCTACTGTGATTATATTACCCTGGTCTCTAATGTCATTAAATTACCCTGGTCTACCATCCACTGTCACTATATTACCCTGGTCTACCATCTACTGTCATTATATTACCCTGATCTACCATCTACTGTCACTATATTACCCTGGTCTACCATCTAATGTCATTATTATTTCCCTCGTCTACCATCTACTGTGATTATATTACCCTGGTCTACCATCTACTGTCATTATATTACCCTGATCTACCATCCCCTGTTATTATATTACCCTGGTCTAAACTCTACTGTCATTATATTACCCTGTTCTACCATCTACTGTCATTATATTACCCTGGTCTACCACCCCCTGTCATTACATTACCCTGGTCTAAACTCTACTGTCATTATATTACCCTGGTCTGCCATCTACTGTCATTATATTACCCTGGTCTACCATCTACTGTCACTATATTACCCTGGTCTACCATCTACTGTCATTATATATCCCTGGTCTACCATCTACTGTCATTATATTACCCTGGTCTACCATCTAATGTCATTATTATTTCCCTCGTCTACCATCTACTGTGATTATATTACCCTGGTCTACCATATACTGTCATTATATTACCATGGTCTACCATCTACTGACATTATATTACCCTGATCTACCATCCCCTGTTATTATTTTACCCTGGTCTAAACTCTACTGTCATTATATTACCCTGTTCTACCATCTACTGTCATTATATTACCCTGGTCAGCCATCTACTGTCATTATATTACCCTGGTCTACCATCTACTGTCATTATATTACCCTGGTCTACCATCCCCTGTCATTATATTACCCTGGTTTATATTACCCTGGTCTACCATCTCCTGTCATTATATTTCCCTGGTCTACCATCTACTGTCATTATAATACCCTGGTCTACTATCTACTGTCATTATATTACCCTGGTCTACCATCTACTGTCATTATATTACCCTGGTCTACCATCTACTGTCATTATATTACCCTAATCTCCCCTGGTCTCCCTTCTACTGTCATTATATTACCCTGGTCTACCATCTACTGTCATTATATTACCCTGGTCTCTACTGTCATTATATTACCCTGGTCTACCATCCAATGTAATTATATAACCCTGGACTACCATCTACTGTCATTATATTACCCTGTTCTACCATCTACTGTCATTATATTACCCTGGTCTACCTCTACTGTCATTGTATTACCCTACTCTCCCTGGTCTCCCGTCTACTGTCATTATATTACCCTGGTCTACCATCTACTGTCATTATATTACCCTGGTCTACACTCTACTGTCATTATATCACCCTGGTCTACCATCTACTGTCATTATATTACCCTGGTCTACCATCTACTGTCATTATATTACCCTGGTCTCTACTGTCATTATATTACCCTGGTCTACCGTCTACTGTCATTATATTACCCTGGTCTACCCTCTACTGTCATTATATTACCCTGGTCTACCATCTACTGTCATTATATTACCCTGGTCTACCATCTACTGTCATTATATTACCCTGGTCTACATTCTACTGTCATTATATTAACCTGGTCTCTACTGTCATTATAATACCCTGGTCTACCATCTACTGTCATTATATTACCCTGGTCTACCCTCTACTGTCATTATATTACCCTGGTCTACCGTCTACTGTCATTATATTACCCTGGTCTACATTCTACTGTCATTATATTACCCTGGTCTACACTCTACTGTCATTATATCACCCTGGTCTACCATCTACTGTCATTATATTACCCTGGTCTACCATCTACTGTCATTATATTACCCTGGTCTCTCCTGTCATTATATTACCCTGGTCTACCATCTACAGTCATTATATCACCCTGGTCTACCATCTACTGTCATTATATTACCCTGGTCTGCCATCTACTGTCATTATATTACCCTGGTCTACCCTCTACTGTCACTATATTACCCTGGTCTATCTACTGTCATTATATTACCCTGGTCTACCATCTACTGTCATTATATTACCCTGGTCTCTACTGTCATTATATTACCCTGGTCTACCATCCACTGTCATTATATAACCCTGGACTACCATCTACTGTCATTATATTACCCTGTTCTACCATCTACTGTCATTATATTACCCTGGTCTACCATCTACTGTCATTATATTACCCTGGTCTACCCTCTACTGTCATTATATTTACTCTCCCTGGTCTCCGTCTACTGTCATTATATTACCCTGGTCTGCCATCTACTGTCATTATATTACCCTGGTCTACCATCTACTGTCATTATAATACCCTGGTCTACCCTCTACTATCATTATATTACCCTGGTCTACCATCTACTGTCATTATAATACCCTGGTCTACTATCTACTGTCATTATATTACCCTGGTCTACCATCTACTGTCATTATATTACCCTGGTCTACCATCTACTGTCATTATATTACCCTAATCTCCCTGGTCTCCCTTCTACTGTCATTATATTACCCTG
Source organism: Oncorhynchus tshawytscha (assembly GCF_018296145.1). Taxonomy (NCBI): domain Eukaryota; kingdom Metazoa; phylum Chordata; class Actinopteri; order Salmoniformes; family Salmonidae; genus Oncorhynchus; species Oncorhynchus tshawytscha. The sequence continues at coordinate 128,731 of NW_024609479.1, forward strand.
GTCTACCATCTACTGTCATTATATTACCCTGGTCTACCCTCTACTGTCATTATATTACCCTGGTCTCTACTGTCATTATATTACCCTGGTCTACCATCCAATGTAATTTATATAACCCTGGACTACCATCTACTGTCATTATATTACCCTGTTCTACCATCTACTGTCATTATATTACCCTGGTCTACCCTCTACTGTCATTATATTACCCTACTCTCCCTGGTCTACCATCTACTGTCATTATATTACCCTGGTCTACCATCTACTGTCATTATATTACCCTGGTCTACACTCTACTGTCATTATATCACCCTGGTCTACCATCTACTGTTATTATATTACCCTGGTCTACCATCTACTGTCATTATATTACCCTGGTCTACCATCCCCGGTCATTATATCACCCTGGTCTTCCATCTACTGTCATTATATTACCCTGGTCTACCCTCTACTGTCATTATATTACCCTGGTCTATCTACTGTCATTATATTACCCTGGTCTGCCATCTACTGTCATTATATTACCCTGGTCTACCCTCTACTGTCATTATATTAACCTGGTCTCTACTGTCATTATATTACCCTGGTCTACCGTCTACTGTCATTATATTACCCTGGTCTACCCTCTACTGTCATTATATTACCCTGGTCTACATTCTACTGTCATTATATTACCCTGGTCTACACTCTACTGTCATTATATCACCCTGGTCTACCATCTACTGTCATTATATTACCCTGGTCTACCATCTACTGTCATTATATTACCCTGGTCTCTCCTGTCATTATATTACCCTGGTCTACCATCTACAGTCATTATATCACCCTGGTCTACCATCTACTGTCATTATATTACCCTGGTCTGCCATCTACTGTCATTATATTACCCTGGTCTACCCTCTACTGTCACTATATTACCCTGGTCTATCTACTGTCATTATATTACCCTGGTCTACCATCTACTGTCATTATATTACCCTGGTCTCTACTGTCATTATATTACCCTGGTCTACCATCCACTGTCATTATATAACCCTGGACTACCATCTACTGTCATTATATTACCCTGTTCTACCATCTACTGTCATTATATTACCCTGGTCTACCATCTACTGTCATTATATTACCCTGGTCTACCCTCTACTGTCATTATATTACTCTCCCTGGTCTCCCGTCTACTGTCATTATATTACCCTGGTCTACCATCTACAGTCATTATATTACCCTGGTCTAAACTCTACTGTCATTATATTACCCTGGTCTGCCATCTACTGTCATTATATTACCCTGGTCTACCATCTACTGTCATTATAATACCCTGGTCTAACCTCTACTGTCATTATATTACCCTGGTCTACCATCTACTGTCATTATATTACCCTGGTCTACCATCTACTGTCATTATATTACCCTGGTCTACCATCTACTGTCATTATATTACCCTGGTCTACCATCTACTGTCATTATATTACCCTGGTCTACCCTCTACTGTCATTATATTACCCTGGTCTACCATCTACTGTCATTATATTACCCTGGTCTACCCTCTACTGTCATTATATTAGCCTGGTCTACCATCTACTGTCATTATATTACCCTGGTCTACCATCCCCAGTCATTATATTAGCCTGGTCTACCATCTACTGTCAATATATTACCCTGGTCTACCATCCCCAGTCATTATATTACCCTGGTCTACCATCTACTGTCATTATATTACCCTGGTCCCTCTACTGTCATTATATTACCCTGGTATACCATCCACTGTCATTATATTACCCTGGTCTACCATATTCTGTCATTATATTACCCTGGTCTGCCATCTACTGTCATTATATTACCCTGGTCTACCATCTACTGTCATTATATTACCCTGGTCTACCCTCTACTGTCATTATATTACCCTGGTCTACCATCCCCTGTCATTATATTACCCTGGTCTACCGTCTACTGTCATTATATTACCCTGGTCTACCATCTACTGTCATTATATTACCCTGGTCTCTAATGTCATTAAATTACCCTGGTCTACCATCCACTGTCACTATATTACCCTGGTCTACCATCTACTGTCATTATATTACCCTGATCTACCATCCCCTGTCACTATATTACCCTGGTCTATCTACAGTCATTATATTACCCTGGTCTACCATCTACTGTCATTATATTAACCTGGTCTCTACTGTCATTATATTACCCTGGTCTACCGTCTACTGTCATTATATTACCCTACTCTCCCCTGTCTCCCGTCTACTGTCATTATATTACCCTGGTCTACATTCTACTGTCATTATATTACCCTGGTCTCCCCTCTACTGTCATTCTATTACCCTGGTCTCCCCTCTACTGTCATTATATTACCCTGGTCTACCATCTACTGTCATTATATTACCCTGGTCTCTCCTGTCATTATATTACCCTGGTCTACCATCTACAGTCATTATATCACCCTGGTCTACCATCTACTGTCATTATATTACCCTGGTCTGCCATCTACTGTCATTATATTACCCTGGTCTACCCTCTACTGTCACTATATTACCCTGGTCTATCTACTGTCATTATATTACCCTGGTCTACCATCTACTGTCATTATATTACCCTGGTCTCTAATGTCATTATATTACCCTGGTCTACCATCCGCTGTCATTATATTACCCTGGTCTACCATCTACTGTCATTATATTACCCTGGTCTACCATCTACTGTCATTATATTACCCTGGTCTACCATCTACTGTCATTATATTACCTTGGTCTACCCTCTACTGTCATTATATTACCCTGGTCTACCCTCTACTGTCATTATATTACCCTGGTCTACCGTCTACTGTCATTATATTACCCTGGTCGACCCTCTACTATCATTATATTACCCTGGTCTACCATCTACTGTCATTATATTACCCTGGTCTACCCTCTACTGTCATTATATTATCCTGGTCTACCATCTACTGTCATTATATTACCCTGGTCTACCATCTACTGTCATTATATTACCCTGGTCTACCCTCTACTGTCATTATATTACCCTGGTCTACCATCTACTGTCATTATATTACCCTGGTCTACCCTCTACTGTCATTATATTAACCTGGTCTCTACTGTCATTATATTACCCTGGTCTACCATCTACTGTCATTATATTACCCTGGTCTACCCTCTACTGTCATTATATTACCCTACTCTCCCCTGGTCTCCCGTCTACTGTCATTATATTACCCTGGTCTACATTCTACTGTCATTATATTACCCTGGTCTACACTCTACTGTCATTATATCACCCTGGTCTACCATCTACTGTCATTATATTACCCTGGTCTACCATCTACTGTCATTATATTACCCTGGTCTCTCCTGTCATTATATTACCCTGGTCTACCATCTACAGTCATTATATCACCCTGGTCTACCATCTACTGTCATTATATTACCCTGGTCTGCCATCTACTGTCATTATATTACCCTGGTCTACCCTCTACTGTCACTCTATTACCCTGGTCTATCTACTGTCATTATATTACCCTGGTCTACCATCTACTGTCATTATATTACCCTGGTCTCTACTGTCATTATATTACCCTGGTCTACCATCCACTGTCATTATATAACCCTGGACTACCATCTACTGTCATTATATTACCCTGTTCTACCATCTACTGTCATTATATTACCCTGGTCTACCATCTACTGTCATTATATTACCCTGGTCTACCCTCTACTGTCATTATATTGCCCTACTCTCCCTGGTCTCCCATCTACTGTCATTATATTACCCTGGTCTGCCATCTACTGTCATTATATTACCCTGGTCTACCATCTACTGTCATTATAATACCCTGGTCCGACCCTCTACTATCATTATATTACCCTGGTCTACCATCTACTGTCATTATAATACCCTGGTCTACTATCTACTGTCATTATATTACCCTGGTCTACCATCTACTGTCATTATATTACCCTGGTCTACCATCTACTGTCATTATATTACCCTAATCTCCCCTGGTCTCCTTCTACTGTCATTATATTACCCTGGTCTACCATCTACTGTCATTATATTACCCTGGTCTACCCTCTACTGTCATTATATTACCCTGGTCTCTACTGTCATTATATTACCCTGGTCTACCATCCAATGTAATTATATAACCCTGGACTACCATCTACTGTGATTATATTACCCTGTTCTACCATCTACTGTCATTATATTACCCTGGTCTACCCTCTACTGTCATTGTATTACCCTACTCTCCCTGGTCTACCATCTACTGTCATTATATTACCCTGGTCTACCATCTACTGTCATTATATTACCCTGGTCTACACTCTACTGTCATTATAGCACCCTGGTCTACCATCTACTGTCATTATATTACCCTGGTCTACCATCTACTGTCATTATATTACCCTGGTCTCTCCTGTCATTATATTACCCTGGTCTACCATCTACTGTCATTATATTACCCTGGTCTACCCTCTACTGTCATTATATTACCCTGGTCTATCTACTGTCATTATATTACCCTGGTCTACCATCTACTGTCATTATATTACCCTGGTCTACCCTCTACTGTCATTATATTAACCTGGTCTCTACTGTCATTATATTACCCTGGTCTACCATCTACTGTCATTATATTACCCTGGTCTACCTCTACTGTCATTATATTACCCTGGTCTACATCTACTGTCATTATATTACCCTGGTCTACCATCTACTGTCAATATATCACCCTGGTCTACCATCTACTGTCATTATATTACCCTGGTCTACCATCTACTGTCATTATATTACCCTGGTCTCTCCTGTCATTATATTACCCTGGTCTACCATCTACAGTCATTATATCACCCTGGTCTACCATCTACTGTCATTATATTACCCTGGTCTGCCATCTACTGTCATTATATTACCCTGGTCTACCCTCTACTGTCACTATATTACCCTGGTCTATCTACTGTCATTATATTACCCTGGTCTACCATCTACTGTCATTATATTACCCTGGTCTCTACTGTCATTATATTACCCTGGTCTACCATCCACTGTCATTATATAACCCTGGACTACCATCTACTGTCATTATATTACCCTGTTCTACCATCTACTGTCATTATATTATCCTGGTCTACCATCTACTGTCATTATATTACCCTGGTCTACCCTCTACTGTCATTATATTGCCATTATATTACCCTGGTCTACCATCAACTGTCAATATATTACCATAGTCTAACCTCTACTGTCATTATACGACCCTGGAATACCATCTACTGTAATTATATTACCCTGGAATACCATCTACTGTCATTATATTACCCTGGTCTACCCTCTACTATCATTATATTACCCTGGTCTACCATCTCCTGTCATTATATTACCTTGGTCTCCCCTCTACTGTCATTACATTACCCTGGTCTACCATCTACTGTCATTATATTACCCTGGTCTACCATCTACTGTCATTATATTACCCTGGTCTACCCTCTACTGTCATTATATTACCCTGGTCTACCATCTACTGTCATTATATTACCCTGGTCTACCCTCTACTGTCATTATATTAGCCTGGTCTACCATCTACTGTCATTATATTACCCTGGTCTACCATCCCCGGTCATTATCTTAGCCTGGTCTACCATCTACTGTGAATATATTACCCTGGTCTACCATCCCCAGTCATTATATTACCCTGGTCTACCATCTACTGTCATTATATTACCCTGGTCCCTCTACTGTCATTATATTACCCTGGTATACCATCCACTGTCATTATATTACCCTGGTCTACCATATTCTGTCATTATATTACCCTGGTCTGCCATCTACTGTCATTATATTACCCTGGTCTACCATCTACTGTCATTATATTACCCTGGTCTACCCTCTACTGTCATTATATTACCCTGGCCTACCATCCCCTGTCATTATATTACCCTGGTCTACCGTCTACTGTCATTATATTACCCTGGTCTACCATCTACTGTCATTATATTACCCTGGTCTCTAATGTCATTATATTACCCTGGTCTACCATCTACTGTCATTATATTACCCTGGTCTACCCTCTACTGTCATTATATTACCCTGGTCTACCATCTACTGTCATTATATTACCCTGGTCTACCCTCTACTGTCATTATATTAGCCTGGTCTACCATCTACTGTCATTATATTACCCTGGTCTACCATCCCCGGTCATTATCTTAGCCTGGTCTACCATCTACTGTGAATATATTACCCTGGTCTACCATCCCCAGTCATTATATTACCCTGGTCTACCATCTACTGTCATTATATTACCCTGGTCCTCTACTGTCATTATATTACCCTGGTATACCATCCACTGTCATTATATTACCCTGGTCTACCATATTCTGTCATTATATTACCCTGGTCTGCCATCTACTGTCATTATATTACCCTGGTCTGCCATCTACTGTCATTATATTACCCTGGTCTAAACTCTACTGTCATTATATTACCCTGGTCTGCCATCTACTGTCATTATATTACCCTGGTCTACCATCTACTGTCATTATAATACCCTGGTCGACCCTCTACTATCATTATATTACCCTGGTCTACCATCTACTGTCACTATATTACCCTGGTCTACCATCTACTGTCATTATATTACCCTGGTCTCTAATGTCATTAAATTACCCTGGTCTACCATCCACTGTCACTATATTACCCTGGTCTACCATCTACTGTCATTATATTACCCTGATCTACCATCCCCTGTCACTATATTACCCTGGTCTATCTACTGTCATTATATTACCCTGGTCTACCCTCTACTGTCATTATATTACCCTGGTCTACCATCTACTGTCATTATATTACCCTGGTCTACCCTCTACTGTCATTATATTAGCCTGGTCTACCATCTACTGTCATTATATTACCCTGGTCTACCATCCCCGGTCATTATCTTAGCCTGGTCTACCATCTACTGTGAATATATTACCCTGGTCTACCATCCACAGTCATTATATTACCCTGGTCTACCATCTACTGTCATTATATTACCCTGGTCTCCCCTCTACTGTCATTATATTACCCTGGTATTCCATCCACTGTCATTATATTACCCTGGTCTACCATATTCTGTCATTATATTACCCTGGTCTGCCATCTACTGTCATTATATTACCCTGGTCTACCATCTACTGTCATTATATTACCCTGGTCTACCCTCTACTGTCATTATATTAGCCTGGTCGACCATCTACTGTCATTATATTACCCTGGTCTACCATCCCCTGTCATTATATTACCCTGGTCTACCGTCTACTGTCATTATATTACCCTGGTCTACCATCTACTGTCATTATATTACCCTGGTCTCTAATGTCATTAAATTACCCTGGTCTACCATCCACTGTCACTACATTACCCTGGTCTACCATCTACTGTCATTATATTACCCTGGTCTACCATCCCCTGTCATTATATTACCCTGGTCTACCGTCTACTGTCATTATATTACCCTGGTCTACCATCTACTGTCATTATATTACCCTGGTCTCTAATGTCATTAAATTACCCTGGTCTACCATCCACTGTCATTATATAACCCTGGACTACCATCTACTGTCATTATATTACCCTGTTCTACCATCTACTGTCATTATATTACCCTGGTCTACCATCTACTGTCATTATATTACCCTGATCTACCATCCCCTGTTATTATATTACCCTGGTCTAAACTCTACTGTCATTATATTACCCTGTTCTACCATCTACTGTCATTATATTACCCTGGTCTACCATCCCCTGTCATTACATTACCCTGGTCTAAACTCTACTGTCATTATATTACCCTGGTCTGCCATCTACTGTCATTATATTACCCTGGTCTACCATCTACTGTCATTATAATATAATTACCCTGGTCTACCATCTACTGTCACTATATTACCCTGGTCTACCATCTACTGTCATTATATTTCCCTGGTCTACCATCTACTGTCCATATATTACCCTGGTCTACCATCTAATGTCATTATTATTTCCCTCGTCTACCATCTACTGTGATTATATTACCCTGGTCTACCATATACTGTCATTATATTACCCTGGTCTACCATCTACTGTCATTATATTACCCTGATCTACCATCCCCTGTTATTATATTACCCTGGTCTAAACTCTACTGTCATTATATTACCCTGTTCTACCATCTACTGTCATTATATTACCCTGGTCTACCACCCCCTGTCATTACATTACCCTGGTCTAAACTCGACTGTCATTATATTACCCTGTTCTACCATCTACTGTCATTATATTACCCTGGTCTACCATCCCCTGTCATTATATTACCCTGGTTTATATTACCCTGGTCTACCATCTCCTGTCATTATATTACCCTGGTCTACCATCTACTGTCATTATAATACCCTGGTCTACCATCTACTGTCATTATATTACCCTGGACTACCATCTACTGTCATTATATTACCCTGGTCTACCATCTACTGTCATTATATTACCCTACTCTCCCCTGGTCTCCCTTCTACTGTCATTATATTACCCTGGTCTACCATCTACTGTCATTATATTACCCTGGTCTACCCTCTACTGTCATTATATTACCCTGGTCTCTACTGTCATTATATTACCCTGGTCTACCATCCAATGTAATTATATAACCCTGGTCTACCATCCAATGTAATTATATAACCCTGGACTACCATCTACTGTCATTATATTACCCTGGTCTACCATCTAATGTCATTATTATTTCCTCGTCTACCATCTACTGTGATTATATTACCCTGGTCTACCATATACTGTCATTATATTACCCTTGCCTACCCTCTACTGTCATTATATTACCCTGGCCTACCCTCTACTGTCATTATATTACTATATTACCCTGGTCTACCATCTACTGTCATTATAGTACCCTCTACTGTCATTATATTACCCTGGTCTACCATCTACTGTCATTTTATTACCCTGGTCTACCATCTACTGTCATTATATTAACCTGGTCTACCATCTACTGTCAATATATTACCCTGGTCTACCATCTACTGTCATTATATTACCTCTACTGTCATTATATTACCCTGGTCTACCATCTACTGTCATTATATTACCCTGGTCACCATCTACTGTCATTATATTACCCTGGTCTACCCTCTACTGTCACTATATTACCATGGTCTACCATCTACTGTCATAATATTACCCTGGTCTACCCTCTACTGTCATTATATTACCCTGGGGTCTACCATCTAGTGTCACTATATTACACTGGTCTACCATCTACTGTCATTATATTACCGTCTACTGTCATTATATTACCCTGGTCTACCATCTACTGTCATTCTATTACACTGGTCTACCATCTACTGTCATTATATTACCCTGGTCTACCATCTACTGTCATTATATTACCCTGGTCTACCATCTACTGTCATTATATTAACCTGGTCTACCATCTACTGTCATTATATTACCCTGGTCTACCATCTACTGTCATTATATTAACCTTTTCTACCATCTACTGTCATTTTATTACCCGGGTCTACAATCTACTGTCATTATATTACCCTGGTCTACCATCTACTGTAATTATATTACCCTGGTCTACCATCTACTGTGACTATATTACACTCTGCTGTCATTATATTACCCTGGTCTACCATCTACTGTCATTATATTACCCTATTTTACCATCAACTGTCATTGTATTACCCTGGTCTCCCCTCTACTGTTATTATATTACCCTGGTCTACTGTCATTATATTACCCTGGTCTACCATCTAATGTCATTAGATTACCCTGGTCGACCTTCTACTGTCATTATATTACCCTGGTCTACCATCTACTGTCATTATATTAACCTCTACTGTCATTATATTACCCTGGTCTACCTTCTACTGTCATTATATTAACCTGGTCTAGCATCTACTGTCACTATATTACCCTCTACTGTCATTATATTACCCTGGTCTACAATATACTGTCTCTATATTACCCTCTACTGTCATTATTTTACCCTGGTCTACCATCTACTGTCATTATATTACCATGGTCTACCATCCACTGTCACTATATTACCCTGGTCTACCATCTACTGTCATTATATTACCCTGATCTACCATCTACTGTCATTATAATACCCTGGTCGACCCTCTACTCTCATTATATTACCCTGGTCTACCATCTACTGTCACTATATTACCCTGGTCTACCATCTAATGTCATTATTATTTCCCTCGTCTACCATCTACTGTGATTATATTACCCTGGTCTACCATCTACTGTCATTATATTACCCTGATCTACCATCCCCTGTTATTATATTACCCTGGTCTAAACTCTACTGTCATTATATTACCCTGTTCTACCATCTACTGTCATTATATTACCCTGGTCTACCACCCCCTGTCATTACATTACCCTTGTCTAAACTCTACTGTCATTATATTACCCTGGTCTGCCATCTACTGTCATTATATTACCCTGGTCTACCATCTACTGTCACTATATTACCCTGGTCTACCATCTACTGTCATTATATATCCCTGGTCTACCATCTACTGTCATTATATTACCATGGTCTACCATCTACTGTCATTATATTATCCTGATCTACCATCCCCTGACAATATTTTACCCTGGTCTAAACTCTACTGTCATTATATTACCCTGTTCTACCATCTACTGTCATTATATTACCCTGGTCTGCCATCTACTGTCATTATATTACCCTGGTCTACCCTCTACTGTCATTATATTAACCTGGTCTCTACTGTCATTATATTACCCTGGTCTACCATCTACTGTCATTATATTACCCTGGTCTACCCTCTACTGTCATTATATTTACTCTCCCTGGTCTACCGTCTACTGTCATTATATTACCCTGGTCTACATTCTACTGTCATTATATTACCCTGGTCTACCCTCTACTGTCATTTTATTACCCTGGTCTACAATCTACTGTCATTATATTACCCTGGTCTACCATCTACTGTAATTATATTACCCTGGTCTACCATCTACTGTGACTATATTACACTCTGCTGTCATTATATTACCCTGGTCTACCATCTACTGTCATTATATTACCCTATTTTACCATCAACTGTCATTGTATTACCCTGGTCTCCCCTCTACTGTCATTATATTACCCTGGTCTACTGTCATTATATTACCCTGGTCTACCATCTAATGTCATTAGATTACCCTGGTCGACCTTCTACTGTCATTATATTACCCTGGTCTACCATCTACTGTCATTATATTACCCTGGTCTACCATCTACTGTCATTATATTAACCTCTACTGTCATTATATTACCCTGGTCTACCTTCTACTGTCATTATATTAACCTGGTCTAGCATCTACTGTCACTATATTACCCTCTACTGTCATTATATTACCCTGGTCTACAATATACTGTCTCTATATTACCCTCTACTGTCATTATTTTACCCTGGTCTACCATCTACTGTCATTATATTACCCTGGTCTACCATCCACTGTCACTATATTACCCTGGTCTACCATCTACTGTCATTATATTACCCTGATCTACCATCTACTGTCATTATAATACCCTGGTCGACCCTCTACTGTCATTATATTACCCTGGTCTACCATCTACTGTCACTATATTACCCTGGTCTACCATCTAATGTCATTATTATTTCCCTCGTCTACCATCTACTGTGATTATATTACCCTGGTCTACCATATACTGTCATTATATTACCCTGGTCTACCATCTACTGTCATTATATTACCCTGGTCTACCATCTACTGTCATTATATTACCCTGGTCTACCATCTACTGTCACTATATTACCCTGGTCTACCATCTACTGTCATTATATTTCCCTGGTCTACCATCTACTGTCATTATATTACCCTGGTCTACCATCTAATGTCATTATTATTACCCTGGTCTACCATCTACTGTGATTATATTACCCTGGTCTACCATATACTGTCATTATATTACCATGGTCTACCATCTACTGTCATTATATTACCCTGATCTACCATCCCCTGTTATTATTTTACCCTGGTCTAAACTCTACTGTCATTATATTACCCTGTTCTACCATCTACTGTCATTATATTACCCTGGTCTGCCATCTACTGTCATTATATTACCCTGGTCTACCCTCTACTGTCATTATATTAACCTGGTCTCTACTGTCATTATATTACCCTGGTCTACCATCTACTGTCATTATATTACCCTGGTCTACCCTCTACTGTCATTATATTACCCTACTCTCCCCTGGTCTCCCGTCTACTGTCATTATATTACCCTGGTCTACATTCTACTGTCATTATATTACCCTGGTCTACCCTCTACTGTCATTTTATTACCCGGGTCTACAATCTACTGTCATTATATTACCCTGGTCTACCATCTACTGTAATTATATTACCCTGGTCTACCATCTACTGTGACTATATTACACTCTGCTGTCATTATATTACCCTGGTCTACCATCTACTGTCATTATATTACCCTGATTTTACCATCAACTGTCATTATATTACCCTGGTCTCCCTCTACTGTTATTATATTACCCTGGTCTACTGTCATTATATTACCCTGGTCTACCATCTAATGTCATTAGATTACCCTGGTCGACCATCTACTGTCATTATATTACCCTGGTCTACCATCTACTGTCATTATATTACCCTGGTCTACCATCTACTGTCATTATATTACCCTGGTCTACCCTCTACTGTCATTATATTACCCTGGTCTACCTTCTACTGTCATTATATTAAACTGGTCTAGCATCTACTGTCACTATATTACCCTCTACTGTCATTATATTACCCTGGTCTACAATATACTGTCTCTATATTACCCTCTACTGTCATTATTTTACCCTGGTCTACCATCTACTGTCATTATATTACCCTGGTCTACCATCCACTGTCACTATATTACCCTGGTCTACCATCTACTGTCATTATATTACCCTGATCTACCATCTACTGTCATTATAATACCCTGGTCGACCCTCTACTCTCATTATATTACCCTGGTCTACCATCTACTGTCACTATATTACCCTGGTCTACCATCTAATGTCATTATTATTTCCCTCGTCTACCATCTACTGTGATTATATTACCCTGGTCTACCATATACTGTCATTATATTACCCTGGTCTACCATCTACTGTCATTATATTACCCTGATCTACCATCCCCTGTTATTATATTACCCTGGTCTAAACTCTACTGTCATTATATTACCCTGTTCTACCATCTACTGTCATTATATTACCCTGGTCTACCACCCCCTGTCATTACATTACCCTGGTCTAAACTCTACTGTCATTATATTACCCTGGTCTGCCATCTACTGTCATTATAATACCCTGGTCTACCATCTACTGTCATTATATTACCCTGGTCTACCATCTACTGTCATTATATTACCCCGGTCTACCATCTACTGTCATTATATTACCCTACTCTCCCCTGGTCTCCCTTCTACTGTCATTATATTACCCTGGTCTACCATCTACTGTCATTATATTACCCTGGTCTACCCTCTACTGTCATTATATTACCCTGGTCTCTACTGTCATTATATTACCCTGGTCTACCATCCAATGTAATTATATAACCCTGGTCTACCATCCAATGTAATTATATAACCCTGGACTACCATCTACTGTCATTATATTACCCTGGTCTACCATCTAATGTCATTATTATTTCCCTCGTCTACCATCTACTGTGATTATATTACCCTGGTCTACCATATACTGTCATTATATTACCCTGGCCTACCCTCTACTGTCATTATATTACCCTGGCCTACCCTCTACTGTCATTATATTACTATATTACCCTGGTCTACCATCTACTGTCATTATAGTACCCTCTACTGTCATTATATTACCCTGGTCTACCATCTACTGTCATTTTATTACCCTGGTCTACCATCTACTGTCATTATATTAACCTGGTCTACCATCTACTGTCAATATATTACCCTGGTCTACCATCTGCTGTCATTATATTACCCTCTACTGTCATTATATTACCCTGGTCTACCATCTACTGTCATTATATTACCCTGGTCAACCATCTACTGTAATTATATTACCCTGGTCTACCCTCTACTGTCACTATATTACCATGGTCTACCATCTACTGTCATAATATTACCCTGGTCTACCCTCTACTGTCATTATATTACCCTGGGGTCTACCATCTAGTGTCACTATATTACACTGGTCTACCATCTACTGTCATTATATTACCTGGTCTCTACTGTCATTATATTACCCTGGTCTACCATCTACTGTCATTCTATTACACTGGTCTACCATCTACTGTCATTATATTACCCTGGTCTACCATCTACTGTCATTATATTACCCTGGTCTACCATCTACTGTCATTATATTAACCTGGTCTACCATCTACTGTCATTATATTACCCTGGTCTACCATCTACTGTCATTATATTAACCCTTTTCTACCATCTACTGTCATTTTATTACCCTGGTCTACAATCTACTGTCATTATATTACCCTGGTCTACCATCTACTGTAATTATATTACCCTGGTCTACCATCTACTGTGACTATATTACACTCTGCTGTCATTATATTACCCTGGTCTACCATCTACTGTCATTATATTACCCTATTTTACCATCAACTGTCATTGTATTACCCTGGTCTCCCCTCTACTGTTATTATATTACCCTGGTCTACTGTCATTATATTACCCTGGTCTACCATCTAATGTCATTAGATTACCCTGGTCGACCTTCTACTGTCATTATATTACCCTGGTCTACCATCTACTGTCATTATATTACCCTGGTCTACCATCTACTGTCATTATATTAACCTCTACTGTCATTATATTACCCTGGTCTACCTTCTACTGTCATTATATTAACCTGGTCTAGCATCTACTGTCACTATATTACCCTCTACTGTCATTATATTACCCTGGTCTACAATATACTGTCTCTATATTACCCTCTACTGTCATTATTTTACCCTGGTCTACCATCTACTGTCATTATATTATCCTGGTCTACCATCCACTGTCACTATATTACCCTGGTCTACCATCTACTGTCATTATATTACCCTGATCTACCATCTACTGTCATTATAATACCCTGGTCGACCCTCTACTCTCATTATATTACCCTGGTCTACCATCTACTGTCACTATATTACCCTGGTCTACCATCTAATGTCATTATTATTTCCCTCGTCTACCATCTACTGTGATTATATTACCCTGGTCTACCATATACTGTCATTATATTACCCTGGTCTACCATCTACTGTCATTATATTACCCTGGTCTACCACCCCCTGTCATTACATTACCCTGGTCTAAACTCTACTGTCATTATATTACCCTGGTCTGCCATCTACTGTCATTATATTACCCTGGTCTACCATCTACTGTCACTATATTACCCTGGTCTACCATCTACTGTCATTATATATCCCTGGTCTACCATCTACTGTCATTATATTACCCTGGTCTACCATCTAATGTCATTATTATTTCCCTGGTCTACCATCTACTGTGATTATATTACCCTGGTCTACCATATACTGTCATTATATTACCATGGTCTACCATCTACTGTCATTATATTACCCTGATCTACCATCCCCTGTTATTATTTTACCCTGGTCTAAACTCTACTGTCATTATATTACCCTGTTCTACCATCTACTGTCATTATATTACCCTGGTCTGCCATCTACTGTCATTATATTACCCTGGTCTACCCTCTACTGTCATTATATTAACCTGGTCTCTACTGTCATTATATTACCCTGGTCTACCATCTACTGTCATTATATTACCCTGGTCTACCCTCTACTGTCATTATATTACCCTACTCTCCCCTGGTCTCCCGTCTACTGACATTATATTACCCTGGTCTACATTCTACTGTCATTATATTACCCTGGTCTACCCTCTACTGTCATTATATTAGCCTGGTCGACCATCTACTGTCATTATATTACCCTGGTCTACCATCCCCTGTCATTATATTACCCTGGTCTACCTTCTACTGTCATTATATTACCCTGGTCTACCATCTACTGTCATTATATTACCCTGGTCTCTAATGTCATTAAATTACCCTGGTCTACCATCCACTGTCACTATATTACCCTGGTCTACCATCTACTGTCATTATATTACCCTGATCTACCATCCCTGTTATTATATTACCCTGGTCTAAACTCTACTGTCATTATATTACCCTGTTCTACCATCTACTGTCATTATATTACCCTGGTCTACCATCCCCTGTCATTACATTACCCTGGTCTAAACTCTACTGTCATTATATTACCCTGGTCTGCCATCTACTGTCATTATATTACCCTGGTCTACCATCTACTGTCATTATAATACCCTGGTCGACCCTCTACTGTCATTATATTACCCTGGTCTACCATCTACTGTCACTATATTACCCTGGTCTACCATATACTGTCAATATATTTCCTGGTCTACCATCTACTGTCATTATATTACCCTGGTCTACCATCTAATGTCATTATTATTTCCCTCGTCTACCATCTACTGTCATTATATTACCCTGGTCTACCATCCCTGTCATTATATTACCCTGGTCTACCGTCTACTGTCATTATATTACCCTGGTCTACCATCTACTGTCATTATATTACCCTGGTCTCTAATGTCATTAAATTACCCTGGTCTACCATCCACTGTCACTACATTACCTGGTCTACCATCTACTGTCATTATATTACCCTGATCTACCATCCCTGTCACTATATTACCCTGGTCTATCTACTGTCATTATATTACCCTGGTCTACCATCTACTGTCATTATATTACCCTGGTCTCTACTGTCATTATATTACCCTGGTCTACCATCCACTGTCATTATATAACCCTGGACTACCATCTACTGTCAATATATCACCCTGGTTTACCATCTACTGTCATTATATTACCCTGGTCTACCGTCTACTGTCATTATATTACCCTGGTCTACCCTCTACTGTCATTATATTACCCTACTCTCCCCTGGTCTCCCGTCTACTGTCATTATATTACCCTGGTCTACCTTCTACTGTCATTATATTACCCTGGTCTAAACTCTACTGTCATTATATTACCCTGGTCTGCCATCTACTGTCATTATATTACCCTGGTCTACCATCTACTGTCATTATAATACCCTGGTCGACCCTCTACTGTCATTATATTACCTGGTCTACCATCTACTGTCACTATATTACCCTGGTCTACCATCTACTGTCATTATATTACCCTGGTCTACCATCTACTGTCATTATATTACCCTGGTCTACCATCTACTCTAATTATATTACCCTGGTCTACCCTCTACTGTCATTATATTACCCTGGTTTACCATCTACTGTCATTATATTACCCTGGTCTACCCTCTACTGTCATTATATTAGCCTGGTCTACCATCTACTGTCATTATATTACCCTGGTCTACCATCCCCGGTCATTATCTTAGCCTGGTCTACCATCTACTGTGAATATATTACCCTGGTCTACCATCCCCAGTCATTATATTACCCTGGTCTACCGTCTACTGTCATTATATTACCCTGGTCTACCATCTACTGTCATTATATTACCCTGGTCTCTAATGTCATTAAATTACCCTGGTCTACCATCCACTGTCACTATATTACCCTGATCTACCATCTACTGTCATTATATTACCCTGATCTACCATCCCTGTTATTATATTACCCTGGTCTAAACTCTACTGTCATTATATTACCCTGTTCTACCATCTACTGTCATTATATTACCCTGGTCTACCATCCCCTGTCATTACATTACCCTGGTCTAAACTCTACTGTCATTACATTACCCTGATCTACCATCTACTGTCATTATATTACCCTGATCTACCATCCCCTGTTATTATATTACCCTGGTCTCTACTGTCATTATATTTCCCTGGTCTACCATCTACTGTCATTATATTACCCTGGTCTACCCTCTACTGTCATTATATTACCCTGGTCTCTACTGTCATTATATTACCCTGGTCTACCATCTACTGTCATTATATTACCCTGGTCTACCCTCTACTGTCATTATATTACCCTACTCTCCCCTGGTCTCCCGTCTACTGACATTATATTACCCTGGTCTACATTCTACTGTCATTATATTACCCTGGTCTACCCTCTACTGTCATTATATTAGCCTGGTCGACCATCTACTGTCATTATATTACCCTGGTCTACCATCCCCTGTCATTATATTACCCTGGTCTACCTTCTACTGTCATTATATTACCCTGGTCTACCATCTACTGTCATTATATTACCCTGGTCTCTAATGTCATTAAATTACCCTGGTCTACCATCCACTGTCACTATATTACCCTGGTCTACCATCTACTGTCATTATATTACCCTGATCTACCATCCCCTGTTATTATATTACCCTGGTCTAAACTCTACTGTCATTATATTACCCTGTTCTACCATCTACTGTCATTATATTACCCTGGTCTACCATCCCTGTCATTACATTACCCTGGTCTAAACTCTACTGTCATTATATTACCCTGGTCTGCCATCTACTGTCATTATATTACCCTGGTCTACCATCTACTGTCATTATAATACCCTGGTCGACCCTCTACTGTCATTATATTACCCTGGTCTACCATCTACTGTCACTATATTACCCTGGTCTACCATCTACTGTCATTATATTTCCCTGGTCTACCATCTACTGTCATTATATTACCCTGGTCTACCATCTAATGTCATTATTATTTCCCTCGTCTACCATCTACTGTCATTATATTACCCTGGTCTACCATCCCCTGTCATTATATTACCCTGGTCTACCGTCTACTGTCATTATATTACCCTGGTCTGCCATCTACTGTCATTATATTACCCTGGTCTCTAATGTCATTAAATTACCCTGGTCTACCATCCACTGTCACTACATTACCCTGGTCTACCATCTACTGTCATTATATTACCCTGATCTACCATCCCCTGTCACTATATTACCCTGGTCTATCTACTGTCATTATATTACCCTGGTCTACCATCTACTGTCATTATATTACCCTGGTCTCTACTGTCATTATATTACCCTGGTCTACCATCCACTGTCATTATATAACCCTGGACTACCATCTACTGTCATTATATTACCCTGTTCTACCATCTACTGTCATTATATTACCCTGGTCTACCATCTACTGTCATTATATTACCCTGGTCTACCCTCTACTGTCATTATATTGCCCTACTCTCCCCTGGTCTCCCGTCTACTGTCATTATATTACCCTGGTCTACCATCTACTGTCATTATATTACCCTGGTCTAAACTCTACTGTCATTATATTACCCTGGTCTGCCATCTACTGTCATTATATTACCCTGGTCTACCATCTACTGTCATTATAATACCCTGGTCGACCCTCTACTATCATTATATTACCCTGGTCTACCATCTACTGTCACTATATTACCCTGGTCTACCATCTACTGTCATTATATTACCCTGGTCTACCATCTACTGTCATTATATTACCCTGGTCTACCATCTACTCTAATTATATTACCCTGGTCTACCCTCTACTGTCATTATATTACCCTGGTTTACCATCTACTGTCATTATATTACCCTGGTCTACCCTCTACTGTCATTATATTAGCCTGGTCTACCATCTACTGTCATTATATTACCCTGGTCTACCATCCCCGGTCATTATCTTAGCCTGGTCTACCATCTACTGTGAATATATTACCCTGGTCTACCATCCCCAGTCATTATATTACCCTGGTCTACCGTCTACTGTCATTATATTACCCTGGTCTACCATCTACTGTCATTATATTACCCTGGTCTCTAATGTCATTAAATTACCCTGGTCTACCATCCACTGTCACTATATTACCCTGATCTACCATCTACTGTCATTATATTACCCTGATCTACCATCCCCTGTTATTATATTACCCTGGTCTAAACTCTACTGTCATTATATTACCCTGTTCTACCATCTACTGTCATTATATTACCCTGGTCTACCATCCCCTGTCATTACATTACCCTGGTCTAAACTCTACTGTCATTATATTACCCTGGTCTGCCATCTACTGTCATTATATTACCCTGGTCTACCATCTACTGTCATTATAATACCCTGGTCGACCCTCTACTGTCATTATATTACCCTGCTCTACCATCTACTGTCACTATATTACCCTGGTCTACCATCTACTGTCATTATATTTCCCTGGTCTACCATCTACTGTCATTATATTACCCTGGTCTACCATCTAATGTCATTATTATTTCCCTCGTCTACCATCTACTGTCATTATATTACCCTGGTCTACCATCCCCTGTCATTATATTACCCTGGTCTACCGTCTACTGTCATTATATTACCCTGGTCTACCATCTACTGTCATTATATTACCCTGGTCTCTAATGTCATTAAATTACCCTGGTCTACCATCCACTGTCACTACATTACCCTGGTCTACCATCTACTGTCATTATATTACCCTGATCTACCATCCCCTGTCACTATATTACCCTGGTCTATCTACTGTCATTATATTACCCTGGTCTACCATCTACTGTCATTATATTACCCTGGTCTCTACTGTCATTATATTACCCTGGTCTACCATCCACTGTCATTATATAACCCTGGACTACCATCTACTGTCATTATATTACCCTGTTCTACCATCTACTGTCATTATATTACCCTGGTCTACCATCTACTGTCATTATATTACCCTGGTCTACCCTCTACTGTCATTATATTGCCCTACTCTCCCTGGTCTCCCGTCTACTGTCATTATATTACCCTGGTCTACCATCTACTGTCATTATATTACCCTGGTCTAAACTCTACTGTCATTATATTACCCTGGTCTGCCATCTACTGTCATTATATTACCCTGGTCTACCATCTACTGTCATTATAATACCCTGGTCGACCCTCTACTATCATTATTTTACCCTGGTCTACCATCTACTGTCACTATATTACCCTGGTCTACCATCTACTGTCATTATATTACCCTGGTCTACCATCTACTGTCATTATATTACCCTGGTCTACCATCTACTCTAATTATATTACCCTGGTCTACCCTCTACTGTCATTATATTACCCTGGTTTACCATCTACTGTCATTATATTACCCTGGTCTACCCTCTACTGTCATTATATTAGCCTGGTCTACCATCTACTGTCATTATATTACCCTGGTCTACCATCCCCGGTCATTATCTTAGCCTGGTCTACCATCTACTGTGAATATATTACCCTGGTCTACCATCCCCAGTCATTATATTACCCTGGTCTACCATCTACTGTCATTATATTACCCTGGTCTCCCCTCTACTGTCATTATATTACCCTGGTATACCATCCACTGTCATTATATTACCCTGGTCTACCATATTCTGTCATTATATTACCCTGGTCTGCCATCTACTGTCATTATATTACCCTGGTCTACCATCTACTGTCATTATATTACCCTGGTCTACCCTCTACTGTCATTATATTAGCCTGGTCGACCATCTACTGTCATTATATTACCCTGGTCTACCATCCCCTGTCATTATATTACCCTGGTCTACCGTCTACTGTCATTATATTACCCTGGTCTACCATCTACTGTCATTATATTACCCTGGTCTCTAATGTCATTAAATTACCCTGGTCTACCATCCACTGTCACTATATTACCCTGGTCTACCATCTACTGTCATTATATTACCCTGATCTACCATCCCTGTTATTATATTACCCTGGTCTAAACTCTACTGTCATTATATTACCCTGTTCTACCATCTACTGTCATTATATTACCCTGGTCTACCATCCCCTGTCATTACATTACCCTGGTCTAAACTCTACTGTCATTATATTACCCTGGTCTGCCATCTACTGTCATTATATTACCCTGGTCTACCGTCTACTGTCATTATAATACCCTGGTCGACCCTCTACTGTCATTATATTACCCTGGTCTACCATCTACTGTCACTATATTACCCTGGTCTACCATCTACTGTCATTATATTTCCCTGGTCTACCATCTACTGTCATTATATTACCCTGGTCTACCATCTAATGTCATTATTATTTCCCTCGTCTACCATCTACTGTGATTATATTACCCTGGTCTACCATATACTGTCATTATATTACCCTGGTCTACCATCTACTGTCATTATATTACCCTGGTCTACCATCTACTGTCATTATATTACCCTACTCTCCCCTGGTCTCCCTTCTACTGTCATTATATTACCCTGGTCTACCATCTACTGTCATTATATTACCCTGGTCTACCCTCTACTGTCATTATATTACCCTGGTCTCTACTGTCATTATATTACCCTGGTCTACCATCCAATGTAATTATATAACCCTGGTCTACCATCCAATGTAATTATATAACCCTGGACTACCATCTACTGTCATTATATTACCCTGGTCTACCATCTAATGTCATTATTATTTCCTCGTCTACCATCTACTGTGATTATATTACCCTGGTCTACCATATACTGTCATTATATTACCCTGGCCTACCCTCTACTGTCATTATATTACCCTGGCCTACCCTCTACTGTCATTATATTACTATATTACCCTGGTCTACCATCTACTGTCATTAAAGTACCCTCTACTGTCATTATATTACCCTGGTCTACCATCTACTGTCATTTTATTACCCTGGTCTACCATCTACTGTCATTATATTAACCTGGTCTACCATCTACTGTCAATATATTACCCTGGTCTACCATCTACTGTCATTATATTACCCTCTACTGTCATTATATTACCCTGGTCTACCATCTACTGTCATTATATTACCCTGGTCAACCATCTACTGTCATTATATTACCCTGGTCTACCCTCTACTGTCACTATATTACCATGGTCTACCATCTACTGTCATAATATTACCCTGGTCTACCCTCTACTGTCATTATATTACCCTGGGGTCTACCATCTAGTGTCACTATATTACACTGGTCTACCATCTACTGTCATTATATTACCCTCTACTGTCATTATATTACCCTGGTCTACCATCTACTGTCATTCTATTACACTGGTCTACCATCTACTGTCATTATATTACCCTGGTCTACCATCTACTGTCATTATATTACCCTGGTCTACCATCTACTGCCATTATATTAACCTGGTCTACCATCTACTGTCATTATATTACCCTGGTCTACCATCTACTGTCATTATATTAACCTTTTCTACCATCTACTGTCATTTATTACCCGGGTCTACAATCTACTGTCATTATATTACCCTGGTCTACCATCTACTGTAATTATATTACCCTGGTCTACCATCTACTGTGACTATATTACACTCTGCTGTCATTATATTACCCTGGTCTACCATCTACTGTCATTATATTACCCTATTTTACCATCAACTGTCATTGTATTACCCTGGTCTCCCCTCTACTGTTATTATATTACCCTGGTCTACTGTCATTATATTACCCTGGTCTACCATCTAATGTCATTAGATTACCCTGGTCGACCTTCTACTGTCATTATATTACCCTGGTCTACCATCTACTGTCATTATATTACCCTGGTCTACCTTCTACTGTCATTATATTAACCTGGTCTAGCATCTACTGTCACTATATTACCCTCTACTGTCATTATATTACCCTGGTCTACAATATACTGTCTCTATATTACCCTCTACTGTCATTATTTTACCCTGGTCTACCATCTACTGTCATTATATTACCCTGGTCTACCATCCACTGTCACTATATTACCCTGGTCTACCATCTACTGTCATTATATTACCCTGATCTACCATCTACTGTCATTATAATACCCTGGTCGACCCTCTACTCTCATTATATTACCCTGGTCTACCATCTACTGTCACTATATTACCCTGGTCTACCATCTAATGTCATTATTATTTCCCTCGTCTACCATCTACTGTGATTATATTACCCTGGTCTACCATATACTGTCATTATATTACCCTGGTCTACCATCTACTGTCATTATATTACCCTGATCTACCATCCCTGTTATTATATTACCCTGGTCTAAACTCTACTGTCATTATATTACCCTGTTCTACCATCTACTGTCATTATATTACCCTGGTCTACCACCCCTGTCATTACATTACCCTGGTCTAAACTCTACTGTCATTATATTACCCTGGTCTGCCATCTACTGTCATTATATTACCCTGGTCTACCATCTACTGTCACTATATTACCCTGGTCTACCATCTACTGTCATTATATATCCCTGGTCTACCATCTACTGTCATTATATTACCCTGGTCTACCATCTAATGTCATTATTATTTCCCTCGTCTACCATCTACTGTGATTATATTACCCTGGTCTACCATATACTGTCATTATATTACCATGGTCTACCATCTACTGTCATTATATTACCCTGATCTACCATCCCCTGTTATTATTTTACCCTGGTCTAAACTCTACTGTCATTATATTACCCTGTTCTACCATCTACTGTCATTATATTACCCTGGTCTGCCATCTACTGTCATTATATTACCCTGGTCTACCATCTACTGTCATTATATTACCCTGGTCTACCATCCCCTGTCATTATATTACCCTGGTTTATATTACCCTGGTCTACCATCTCCTGTCATTATATTACCCTGGCCTACCCTCTACTGTCATTATATTACCCTGGCCTACCCTCTACTGTCATTATATTACTATATTACCCTGGTCTACCATCTACTGTCATTATAGTACCCTCTACTGTCATTATATTACCCTGGTCTACCATCTACTGTCATTTTATTACCCTGGTCTACCATCTACTGTCATTATATTAACCTGGTCTACCATCTACTGTCAATATATTACCCTGGTCTACCATCTACTGTCATTATATTACCCTCTACTGTCATTATATTACCCTGGTCTACCATCTACTGTCATTATATTACCCTGGTCAACCATCTACTGTCATTATATTACCCTGGTCTACCCTCTACTGTCACTATATTACCATGGTCTACCATCTACTGTCATAATATTACCCTGGTCTACCCTCTACTGTCAATATATTACCCTGGGGTCTACCATCTAGTGTCACTATATTACACTGGTCTACCATCTACTGTCATTATATTACCGTCTACTGTCATTATATTACCCTGGTGTACCATCTACTGTCATTCTATTACACTGGTCTACCATCTACTGTCATTATATTACCCTGGTCTACCATCTACTGTCATTATATTACCCTGGTCTACCATCTACTGTCATTATATTAACCTGGTCTACCATCTACTGTCATTATATTACCCTGGTCTACCATCTACTGTCATTATATTAACCTTTTCTACCATCTACTGTCATTTTATTACCCGGGTCTACAATCTACTGTCATTATATTACCCTGGTCTACCATCTACTGTAATTATATTACCCTGGTCTACCATCTACTGTGACTATATTACACTCTGCTGTCATTATATTACCCTGGTCTACCATCTACTGTCATTATATTACCCTATTTTACCATCAACTGTCATTGTATTACCCTGGTCTCCCCTCTACTGTTATTATATTACCCTGGTCTACTGTCATTATATTACCCTGGTCTACCATCTAATGTCATTAGATTACTCTGGTCGACCTTCTACTGTCATTATATTACCCTGGTCTACCCTCTACAGTCAATATATTACCCTGGTCTACCATCTACTGTCATTATATTAACCTCTACTGTCATTATATTACCCTGGTCTACCATCTACTGTCATTATATTACCCTGATCTACACTCTACTGTCATTATATTACCCTGGTCTACCATCTACTGTCATTATATTACCCTGGTCTACCTTCTACTGTCATTATATTACCCTGGTCTACCATCTACTGTCATTATATTAACCTCTACTGTCATTATATTACCCTGGTCTCCCTCTACTGTCATTATATTACCCTGGTCTCCCCTCTACTGTCATTATATTACCCTGGTATACCATCCACTGTCATTATATTACCCTGGTCTACCATATTCTGTCATTATATTACCCTGGTCTGCCATCTACTGTCATTATATTACCCTGGTCTACCATCTACTGTCATTATATTACCCTGGTCTACCCTCTACTGTCATTATATTAGCCTGGTCGACCATCTACTGTCATTATATTACCCTGGTCTACCATCCCCTGTCATTATATTACCCTGGTCTACCGTCTACTGTCATTATATTACCCTGGTCTACCATCTACTGTCATTATATTACCCTGGTCTCTAATGTCATTAAATTACCCTGGTCTACCATCCACTGTCACTATATTACCCTGGTCTACCATCTACTGTCATTATATTACCCTGATCTACCATCCCCTGTTATTATATTACCCTGGTCTAAACTCTACTGTCATTATATTACCCTGTTCTACCATCTACTGTCATTATATTACCCTGGTCTACCATCCCCTGTCATTACATTACCCTGGTCTAAACTCTACTGTCATTATATTACCCTGGTCTGCCATCTACTGTCATTATATTACCCTGGTCTACCGTCTACTGTCATTATAATACCCTGGTCTACCATATACTGTCATTATATTACCATGGTCTACCATCTACTGTCATTATATTACCCTGATCTACCATCCCCTGTTATTATTTTACCCTAGTCTAAACTCTACTGTCATTATATTACCCTGTTCTACCATCTACTGTCATTATATTACCCTGGTCTGCCATCTACTGTCATTATATTACCCTGGTCTACCATCTACTGTCATTATATTACCCTGGTCTACCATCCCCTGTCATTATATTACCCTGGTTTATATTACCCTGGTCTACCATCTACTGTCATTATATTTCCCTGGTCTACCATCTACTGTCATTATATTACCCTGGTCTACCATCTAATGTCATTATTATTTCCCTCGTCTACCATCTACTGTCATTATATTACCCTACTCTCCCTGGTCTCCTTCTACTGTCATTATATTACCCTGGTCTACCATCTACTGTCATTATATTACCCTGGTCTACCCTCTACTGTCATTATATTACCCTGGTCTCTACTGTCATTATATTACCCTGGTCTACCATCCAATGTAATTATATAACCCTGGTCTACCATCCAATGTAATTATATAACCCTGGACTACCATCTACTGTCATTATATTACCCTGGTCTACCATCTAATGTCATTATTATTTCCCTCGTCTACCATCTACTGTGATTATATTACCCTGGTCTACCATATACTGTCATTATATTACCCTGGCCTACCCTCTACTGTCATTATATTACCCTGGCCTACCCTCTACTGTCATTATATTACTATATTACCCTGGTCTACCATCTACTGTCATTATAGTACCCTCTACTGTCATTATATTACCCTGGTCTACCATCTACTGTCATTTTATTACCCTGGTCTACCATCTACTGTCATTATATTAACCTGGTCTACCATCTACTGTCAATATATTACCCTGGTCTACCATCTACTGTCATTATATTACCCTCTACTGTCATTATATTACCCTGGTCAACCATCTACTGTCATTATATTACCCTGGTCTACCCTCTACTGTCACTATATTACCATGGTCTACCATCTACTGTCATAATATTACCCTGGTCTACCCTCTACTGTCATTATATTACCCTGGGGTCTACCATCTAGTGTCACTATATTACACTGGTCTACCATCTACTGTCATTATATTACCGTCTACTGTCATTATATTACCCTGGTCTACCATCTACTGTCATTCTATTACACTGGTCTACCATCTACTGTCATTATATTACCCTGGTCTACCATCTACTGTCATTATATTACCCTGGTCTACCATCTACTGTCATTATATTAACCTGGTCTACCATCTACTGTCATTATATTACCCTGGTCTACCATCTACTGTCATTATATTAACCTTTTCTACCATCTACTGTCATTTTATTACCCGGGTCTACAATCTACTGTCATTATATTACCCTGGTCTACCATCTACTGTAATTATATTACCCTGGTCTACCATCTACTGTGACTATATTACACTCTGCTGTCATTATATTACCCTGGTCTACCATCTACTGTCATTATATTACCCTATTTTACCATCAACTGTCATTGTATTACCCTGGTCTCCCCTCTACTGTTATTATATTACCCTGGTCTACTGTCATTATATTACCCTGGTCTACCATCTAATGTCATTAGATTACCCTGGTCGACCTTCTACTGTCATTATATTACCCTGGTCTACCATCTACTGTCATTATATTACCCTGGTCTACCTTCTACTGTCATTATATTAACCTGGTCTAGCATCTACTGTCACTATATTACCCTCTACTGTCATTATATTACCCTGGTCTACAATATACTGTCTCTATATTACCCTCTACTGTCATTATTTTACCCTGGTCTACCATCTACTGTCATTATATTACCCTGGTCTACCATCCACTGTCACTATATTACCCTGGTCTACCATCTACTGTCATTATATTACCCTGATCTACCATCTACTGTCATTATAATACCCTGGTCGACCCTCTACTCTCATTATATTACCCTGGTCTACCATCTACTGTCACTATATTACCCTGGTCTACCATCTAATGTCATTATTATTTCCCTCGTCTACCATCTACTGTGATTATATTACCCTGGTCTACCATATACTGTCATTATATTACCCTGGTCTACCATCTACTGTCATTATATTACCCTGATCTACCATCCCCTGTTATTATATTACCCTGGTCTAAACTCTACTGTCATTATATTACCCTGTTCTACCATCTACTGTCATTATATTACCCTGGTCTACCACCCCCTGTCATTACATTACCCTGGTCTAAACTCTACTGTCATTATATTACCCTGGTCTACCATCTACTGTCATTATATTACCCTGGTCTGCCATCTACTGTCATTATATTACCCTGGTCTACCATCTACTGTCACTATATTACCCTGGTCTACCATCTACTGTCATTATATATCCCTGGTCTACCATCTACTGTCATTATATTACCCTGGTCTACCATCTAATGTCATTATTATTTCCCTCGTCTACCATCTACTGTGATTATATTACCCTGTTCTACCATCTACTGTCATTATATTACCCTGGTCTGCCATCTACTGTCATTATATTACCCTGGTCTACCATCTACTGTCATTATATTACCCTGGTCTACCATCCCCTGTCATTATATTACCCTGGTTTATATTACCCTGGTCTACCATCTCCTGTCATTATATTTCCCTGGTCTACCATATACTGTCATTATATTACCCTGGCCTACCCTCTACTGTCATTATATTACTATATTACCCTGGTCTACCATCTACTGTCATTATAGTACCCTCTACTGTCATTATATTACCCTGGTCTACCATCTACTGTCATTTTATTACCCTGGTCTACCATCTACTGTCATTATATTAACCTGGTCTACCATCTACTGTCAATATATTACCCTGGTCTACCATCTACTGTCATTATATTACCCTCTACTGTCATTATATTACCCTGGTCTACCATCTACTGTCATTATATTACCCTGGTCAACCATCTACTGTCATTATATTACCCTGGTCTACCCTCTACTGTCACTATATTACCATGGTCTACCATCTACTGTCATAATATTACCCTGGTCTACCCTCTACTGTCAATATATTACCCTGGGGTCTACCATCTAGTGTCACTATATTACACTGGTCTACCATCTACTGTCATTATATTACCGTCTACTGTCATTATATTACCCTGGTGTACCATCTACTGTCATTCTATTACACTGGTCTACCATCTACTGTCATTATATTACCCTGGTCTACCATCTACTGTCATTATATTACCCTGGTCTACCATCTACTGTCATTATATTAACCTGGTCTACCATCTACTGTCATTATATTACCCTGGTCTACCATCTACTGTCATTATATTAACCTTTTCTACCATCTACTGTCATTTTATTACCCGGGTCTACAATCTACTGTCATTATATTACCCTGGTCTACCATCTACTGTAATTATATTACCCTGGTCTACCATCTACTGTGACTATATTACACTCTGCTGCTGTCATTATATTACCCTGGTCTACCATCTACTGTCATTATATTACCCTATTTTACCATCAACTGTCATTGTATTACCCTGGTCTACCATCTACTGTCATTATATTATCCTGGTCTAGCATCTACTGTCATTATATTAACCTGGTCTAGCATCTACTGTCACTATATTACCCTCTACTGTCATTATATTACCCTGGTCTACCATCTAATGTCATTAGATTACCCTGGTCGACCTTCTACTGTCATTATATTACCCTGGTCTACCATCTACTGTCATTATATTACCCTGTTCTACCATTGACTGTCATTATATTAACCTCTACTGTCATTATATTACCCTGGTCTACCTTCTACTGTCATTATATTAACCTGGTCTAGCATCTACTGTCACTATATTACCCTCTACTGTCATTATATTACCCTGGTCTACAATATACTGTCTCTATATTACCCTCTACTGTCATTATTTTACCCTGGTCTACCATCTACTGTCATTATATTACCCTGGTCTACCATCCACTGTCACTATATTACCCTGGTCTACCATCTACTGTCATTATATTACCCTGATCTACCATCTACTGTCATTATAATACCCTGGTCGACCCTCTACTCTCATTATATTACCCTGGTCTACCATCTACTGTCACTATATTACCCTGGTCTACCATCTAATGTCATTATTATTTCCCTCGTCTACCATCTACTGTGATTATATTACCCTGGTCTACCATATACTGTCATTATATTACCCTGGTCTACCATCTACTGTCATTATATTACCCTGATCTACCATCCCCTGTTATTATATTACCCTGGTCTAAACTCTACTGTCATTATATTACCCTGTTCTACCATCTACTGTCATTATATTACCCTGGTCTACCACCCCCTGTCATTACATTACCCTGGTCTAAACTCTACTGTCATTATATTACCCTGGTCTGCCATCTACTGTCATTATATTACCCTGGTCTACCATCTACTGTCACTATATTACCCTGGTCTACCATCTACTGTCATTATATATCCCTGGTCTACCATCTACTGTCATTATATTACCCTGGTCTACCATCTAATGTCATTATTATTTCCCTCGTCTACCATCTACTGTGATTATATTACCCTGGTCTACCATATACTGTCATTATATTACCATGGTCTACCATCTACTGTCATTATATTACCCTGATCTACCATCCCCTGTTATTATTTTACCCTGGTCTAAACTCTACTGTCATTATATTACCCTGTTCTACCATCTACTGTCATTATATTACCCTGGTCTGCCATCTACTGTCATTATATTACCCTGGTCTACCATCTACTGTCATTATATTACCCTGGTCTACCATCCCCTGTCATTATATTACCCTGGTTTATATTACCCTGGTCTACCATCTCCTGTCATTATATTTCCCTGGTCTACCATCTACTGTCATTATAATACCCTGGTCTACTATCTACTGTCATTATATTACCCTGGTCTACCATCTACTGTCATTATATTACCCTGGTCTACCATCTACTGTCATTATATTACCCTAATCTCCCCTGGTCTCCCTTCTACTGTCATTATATTACCCTGGTCTACCATCGACTGTCATTATATTACCCTGGTCTACCCTCTACTGTCATTATATTACCCTGGTCTCTAATGTCATTATATTACCCTGGTCTCCTATCCAATGTAATTATATAACCCTGGACTACCATCTACTGTCATTATATTACCCTGTTCTACAATCTACTGTCATTATATTACCCTGGTCTACCCTCTACTGTCATTATATTACCCTACTCTCCCCTGGTCTCCCGTCTACTGTCATTATATTACCCTGGTCTACCATCTACTGTCATTATATTACCCTTGTCTACACTCTACTGTCATTATATCACCCTGGTCTACCATCTACTGTCATTATATTACCCTGGTCTACCATCTACTGTCATTATATTACCCTGGTCTCTCCTGTCATTATATTACCCTGGTCTGCCATCTACTGTCATTATATTACCCTGGTCTACCCTCTACTGTCACTATATTACCCTGGTCTATCTACTGTCATTATATTACCCTGGTCTACCATCTACTGTCATTATATTACCCTGGTCTACCCTCTACTGTCATTATATTAACCTGGTCTCTACTGTCATTATATTACCCTGGTCTACCATCTACTGTCATTATATTACCCTGGTCTACCCTCTACTGTCATTATATTACCCTACTCTCCCCTGGTCTCCCGTCTACTGTCATTATATTACCCTGGTCTACATTCTACTGTCATTATATTACCCTGGTCTACACTCTACTGTCATTATATCACCCTGGTCTACCATCTACTGTCATTATATTACCCTGGTCTACCATCTACTGTCATTATATTACCCTGGTCTCTCCTGTCATTATATTACCCTGGTCTACCATCTACAGTCATTATATCACCCTGGTCTACCATCTACTGTCATTATATTACCCTGGTCTGCCATCTACTGTCATTATATTACCCTGGTCTACCCTCTACTGTCACTATATTACCATGGTCTATCTACTGTCATTATATTACCCTGGTCTACCATCTACTGTCATTATATTACCCTGGTCTCTACTGTCATTATATTACCCTGGTCTACCATCCACTGTCATTATATAACCCTGGACTACCATCTACTGTCATTATATTACCCTGTTCTACCATCTACTGTCATTATATTACCCTGGTCTACCATCTACTGTCATTATATTACCCTGGTCTACCCTCTACTGTCATTATATTACCCTGGTCTACCATCCACTGTCATTATATAACCCTGGACTACCATCTACTGTCATTATATTACCCTGTTCTACCATCTACTGTCATTATATTACCCTGGTCTACCATCTACTGTCATTATATTACCCTGGTCTACCCTCTACTGTCATTATATTGCCCTACTCTCCCCTGGTCTCCCGTCTACTGTCATTATATTACCCTGGTCTACCATCTACTGTCATTATATTACCCTGGTCTAAACTCTACTGTCATTATATTACCCTGGTCTGCCATCTACTGTCATTATATTACCCTGGTCTACCATCTACTGTCATTATAATACCTGGTCAACCCTCTACTATCATTATATTACCCTGGTCTACCATCTACTGTCACTATATTACCCTGGTCTACCATCTACTGTCATTATATTACCCTGGTCTACCATCTACTGTCATTATATTACCCTGGTCTACCATCTACTGTCATTATATTACCCTGGTCTACCCTCTACTGTCATTATATTACCCTGGTCTACCATTTGCTGTCATTATATTACCCTGGTCTACCCTCTACTGTCATTATATTAGCCTGGTCTACCATCTACTGTCATTATATTACCCTGGTCTACCATCCCCGGTCATTATCTTAGCCTGGTCTACCATCTACTGTGAATATATTACCCTGGTCTACCATCCCCAGTCATTATATTACCCTGGTCTACCATCTACTGTCATTATATTACCCTGGTCTCCCTCTACTGTCATTATATTACCCTGGTATACCATCCACTGTCATTATATTACCCTGGTCTACCATATTCTGTCATTATATTACCCTGGTCTGCCATCTACTGTCATTATATTACCCTGGTCTACCATCTACTGTCATTATATAACCCTGGTCTACCCTCTACTGTCATTATATTAGCCTGGTCGACCATCTACTGTCATTATATTACCCTGGTCTACCATCCCTGTCATTATATTACCCTGGTCTACCGTCTACTGTCATTATATTACCCTGGTCTACCATCTACTGTAATTATATTACCCTGGTCTCTAATGTCATTAAATTACCCTGGTCTACCATCCACTGTCACTATATTACCCTGGTCTACCATCTACTGTCATTATATTACCCTGATCTACCATCCCCTGTTATTATATTACCCTGGTCTAAACTCTACTGTCATTATATTACCCTGTTCTACCATCTACTGTCATTATATTACCCTGGTCTACCACCCCCTGTCATTACATTACCCTGGTCTAAACTCTACTGTCATTATATTACCTTGGTCTGCCATCTACTGTCATTATATTACC
Organism: Oncorhynchus tshawytscha; assembly: GCF_018296145.1. Taxonomy (NCBI): domain Eukaryota; kingdom Metazoa; phylum Chordata; class Actinopteri; order Salmoniformes; family Salmonidae; genus Oncorhynchus; species Oncorhynchus tshawytscha. Next base: position 163,039 of record NW_024609479.1, read on the forward strand.
CTGGTCTACCATCTACTGTCACTATATTACCCTGGTCTACCATCTACTGTCATTATATATCCCTGGTCTACCATCTACTGTCATTATATTACCCTGGTCTACCATCTAATGTCATTATTATTTCCCTGGTCTACCATCTACTGTGATTATATTACCCTGGTCTACCATATACTGTCATTATATTACCATGGTCTACCATCTACTGTCATTATATTACCCTGATCTACCATCCCCTGTTATTATTTTACCCTGGTCTAAACTCTACTGTCATTATATTACCCTGTTCTACCATCTACTGTCATTATATTACCCTGGTCTGCCATCTACTGTCATTATATTACCCTGGTCTACCATCTACTGTCATTATATTACCCTGGTCTACCATCCCCTGTCATTATATTACCCTGTCTAGGGTTTATATTACCCTGGTCTACCATCTCCTGTCATTATATTTCCCTGGTCTACCATCTACTGTCATTATAATACCCTGGTCTACTATCTACTGTCATTATATTACCCTGGTCTACCATCTACTGTCATTATATTACCCTGGTCTACCATCTACTGTCATTATATTACCCTAATCTCCCCTGGTCTCCCTTCTACTGTCATTATATTACCTTGGTCTACCATCGACTGTCATTATATTACCCTGGTCTACCCTCTACTGTCATTATATTACCCTGGTCTCTACATTCATTATATTACCCTGGTCTCCTATCCAATGTAATTATATAACCCTGGACTACCATCTACTGTCATTATATTACCCTGTTCTACAATCTACTGTCATTATATTACCCTGGTCTACCCTCTACTGTCATTATATTACCCTACTCTCCCCTGGTCTCCCGTCTACTGTCATTATATTACCCTGGTCTACCATCTACTGTCATTATATTACCCTGGTCTACACTCTACTGTCATTATATCACCCTGGTCTACACTCTACTGTCATTATATCACCCTGGTCTACCATCTACTGTCATTATATTACCCTGGTCTACCATCTACTGTCATTATATTACCCTGGTCTCTCCTGTCATTATATTACCCTGGTCTGCCATCTACTGTCATTATATTACCCTGGTCTACCCTCTACTGTCACTATATTACCCTGGTCTATCTACTGTCATTATATTACCCTGGTCTACCATCTACTGTCATTATATTACCCTGGTCTACCCTCTACTGTCATTATATTAACCTGGTCTCTACTGTCATTATATTACCCTGGTCTACCATCTACTGTCATTATATTACCCTGGTCTACCCTCTACTGTCATTATATTACCCTACTCTCCCTGGTCTCCCGTCTACTGTCATTATATTACCCTGGTCTACATTCTACTGTCATTATATTACCCTGGTCTACACTCTACTGTCATTATATCACCCTGGTCTACCATCTACTGTCATTATATTACCCTGGTCTACCATCTACTGTCATTATATTACCCTGGTCTCTCCTGTCATTATATTACCCTGGTCTACCATCTACAGTCATTATATCACCCTGGTCTACCATCTACTGTCATTATATTACCCTGGTCTGCCATCTACTGTCATTATATTACCCTGGTCTACCCTCTACTGTCACTATATTACCATGGTCTATCTACTGTCATTATATTACCCTGGTCTACCATCTACTGTCATTATATTACCCTGGTCTCTACTGTCATTATATTACCCTGGTCTACCATCCACTGTCATTATATAACCCTGGACTACCATCTACTGTCATTATATTACCCTGTTCTACCATCTACTGTCATTATATTACCCTGGTCTACCATCTACTGTCATTATATTACCCTGGTCTACCCTCTACTGTCATTATATTGCCCCTACTCTCCCTGGTCTCCCGTCTACTGTCATTATATTACCCTGGTCTACCATCTACTGTCATTATATTACCCTGGTCTAAACTCTACTGTCATTATATTACCCTGGTCTGCCATCTACTGTCATTATATTACCCTGGTCTACCATCTACTGTCATTATAATACCCTGGTCGACCCTCTACTATCATTATATTACCCTGGTCTACCATCTACTGTCACTATATTACCCTGGTCTACCATCTACTGTCATTATATTACCCTGGTCTACCATTTACTGTCATTATATTACCCTGGTCTACCATCTACTGTCATTATATTACCCTGGTCTACCATCTACTGTCATTATATTACCCTGGTCTACCCTCTACTGTCATTATATTACCCTGGTCTACCATTTACTGTCATTATATTACCCTGGTCTACCCTCTACTGTCATTATATTAGCCTGGTCTACCATCTACTGTCATTATATTACCCTGGTCTACCATCCCGGTCATTATCTTAGCCTGGTCTACCATCTACTGTGAATATATTACCCTGGTCTACCATCCCCAGTCATTATATTACCCTGGTCTACCATCTACTGTCATTATATTACCCTGGTCTCCCTCTACTGTCATTATATTACCCTGGTATACCATCCACTGTCATTATATTACCCTGGTCTACCATATTCTGTCATTATATTACCCTGGTCTGCCATCTACTGTCATTATATTACCCTGGTCTACCATCTACTGTCATTATATTACCCTGGTCTACCCTCTACTGTCATTATATTAGCCTGGTCGACCATCTACTGTCATTATATTACCCTGGTCTACCATCCCCTGTCATTATATTACCCTGGTCTACCGTCTACTGTCATTATATTACCCTGGTCTACCATCTACTGTCATTATATTACCCTGGTCTCTAATGTCATTAAATTACCCTGGTCTACCATCCACTGTCACTATATTACCCTGGTCTACCATCTACTGTCATTATATTACCCTGATCTACCATCCCCTGTTATTATATTACCCTGGTCTAAACTCTACTGTCATTATATTACCCTGTTCTACCATCTACTGTCATTATATTACCCTGGTCTACCATCCCCTGTCATTACATTACCCTGGTCTAAACTCTACTGTCATTATATTACCCTGGTCTGCCATCTACTGTCATTATATTACCCTGGTCTACCATCTACTGTCATTATAATACCCTGGTCGACCCTCTACTGTCATTATATTACCCTGGTCTACCATCTACTGTCACTATATTACCCTGGTCTACCATCTACTGTCATTATATTTCCCTGGTCTACCATCTACTGTCATTATATTACCCTGGTCTACCATCTAATGTCATTATTATTTCCCTCGTCTACCATCTACTGTGATTATATTACCCTGGTCTACCATCTACTGTCATTATATTACCCAGATCTACCATCCCTGTTATTATATTACCCTGGTCTAAACTCTACTGTCATTATATTACCCTGTTCTACCATCTACTGTCATTATATTACCCTGGTCTACCACCCCCTGTCATTACATTACCCTGGTCTAAACTCTACTGTCATTATATTACCCTGTTCTACCATCTACTGTCATTATATTACCCTGGTCTACCATCCCCTGTCATTATATTACCCTGGTTTATATTACCCTGGTCTACCATCTCCTGTCATTATATTACCCTGGTCTACCATCTACTGTCATTATATTACCCTGGTCTACCATCTACTGTCATTATATTACCCTACTCTCCCTGGTCTCCTTCTACTGTCATTATATTACCCTGGTCTACCATCTACTGTCATTATATTACCCTGGTCTACCCTCTACTGTCATTATATTACCCTGGTCTCTACTGTCATTATATCACCCTGGTCTACCATCTACTGTCATTATATTACCCTGGTCTACCATCTACTGTCATTATATTACCCTGGTCTCTCCTGTCATTATATTACCCTGGTCTACCATCTACAGTCATTATATCACCCTGGTCTACCATCTACTGTCATTATATTACCCTGGTCTGCCATCTACTGTCATTATATTACCCTGGTCTACCCTCTACTGTCACTATATTACCATGGTCTATCTACTGTCATTATATTACCCTGGTCTACCATCTACTGTCATTATATTACCCTGGTCTCTACTGTCATTGTATTACCCTGGTCTACCATCCACTGTCATTATATAACCCTGGACTACCATCTACTGTCATTATATTACCCTGTTCTACCATCTACTGTCATTATATTACCCTGGTCTACCATCTACTGTCATTATATTACCCTGGTCTACCCTCTACTGTCATTATATTGCCGTACTCTCCCCTGGTCTCCCGTCTACTGTCATTATATTACCCTGGTCTACCATCTACTGTCATTATATTACCCTGGTCTAAACTCTACTGTCATTATATTACCCTGGTCTGCCATCTACTGTCATTATATTACCCTGGTCTACCATCTACTGTCATTATAATACCCTGGTCGACCCTCTACTATCATTATATTACCCTGGTCTACCATCTACTGTCACTATATTACCCTGGTCTACCATCTACTGTCATTATATTACCCTGGTCTACCATTTACTGTCATTATATTACCCTGGTCTACCATCTACTGTCATTATATTACCCTGGTCTACCATCTACTGTCATTATATTACCCTGGTCTACCCTCTACTGTCATTATATTACCCTGGTCTACCATTTACTGTCATTATATTACCCTGGTCTACCCTCTACTGTCATTATATTAGCCTGGTCTACCATCTACTGTCATTATATTACCCTGGTCTACCATCCCGGTCATTATCTTAGCCTGGTCTACCATCTACTGTGAATATATTACCCTGGTCTACCATCCCCAGTCATTATATTACCCTGGTCTAAACTCTACTGTCATTATATTACCCTGGTCTGCCATCTACTGTCATTATATTACCCTGGTCTACCATCTACTGTCATTATAATACCCTGGTCGACCCTCTACTGTCATTATATTACCCTGGTCTACCATCTACTGTCACTATATTACCCTGGTCTACCATCTACTGTCATTATATTTCCCTGGTCTACCATCTACTGTCATTATATTACCCTGGTCTACCATCTAATGTCATTATTATTTCCCTCGTCTACCATCTACTGTGATTATATTACCCTGGTCTACCATCTACTGTCATTATATTACCCTGATCTACCATCCCCTGTTATTATATTACCCTGGTCTAAACTCTACTGTCATTATATTACCCTGTTCTACCATCTACTGTCATTATATTACCCTGGTCTACCACCCCTGTTATTACATTACCCTGGTCTAAACTCTACTGTCATTATATTACCCTGTTCTACCATCTACTGTCATTATATTACCCTGGTCTACCATCCTGTCATTATATTACCCTGGTTTATATTACCCTGGTCTACCATCTCCTGTCATTATATTACCCTGGTCTACCATCTACTGTCATTATATTACCCTGGTCTACCATCTACTGTCATTATATTACCCTACTCTCCCCTGGTCTCCCTTCTACTGTCATTATATTACCCTGGTCTACCATCTACTGTCATTATATTACCCTGGTCTACCCTCTACTGTCATTATATTACCCTGGTCTCTACTGTCATTATATCACCCTGGTCTACCATCTACTGTCATTATATTACCCTGGTCTACCATCTACTGTCATTATATTACCCTGGTCTCTCCTGTCATTATATTACCCTGGTCTACCATCTACAGTCATTATATCACCCTGGTCTACCATCTACTGTCATTATATTACCCTGGTCTGCCATCTACTGTCATTATATTACCCTGGTCTACCCATCTACTGTCACTATATTACCATGGTCTATCTACTGTCATTATATTACCCTGGTCTACCATCTACTGTCATTATATTACCCTGGTCTCTACTGTCATTATATTACCTGGTCTACCATCCACTGTCATTATATAACCCTGGACTACCATCTACTGTCATTATATTACCCTGTTCTACCATCTACTGTCATTATATTACCCTGGTCTACCATCTACTGTCATTATATTACCCTGGTCTACCCTCTACTGTCATTATATATCTCCCTGGTCTACCATCTACTGTCATTATATTACCCTGGTCTACCATCTACTGTCATTATATTACCCTGGTCTAAACCTCTACTGTCATTATATTACCCTGGTCTGCCATCTACTGTCATTATATTACCCTGGTCTACCATCTACTGTCATTATAATACCCTGGTCTACCCTCTACTATCATTATATTACCCTGGTCTACCATCTACTGTCACTATATTACCCTGGTCTACCATCTACTGTCATTATATTACCCTGGTCTACCATCCCCTGTCATTATATTACCCTGGTCTACCATCTACTGTCATTATATTACCCTGGTCTACCATCTACTGTCATTATATTACCCTGGTCTACCCTCTACTGTCATTATATTACCCTGGTCTACCATTTACTGTCATTATATTACCCTGGTCTACCCTCTACTGTCATTATATTAGCCTGGTCTACCATCTACTGTCATTATATTACCCTGGTCTACCATCCCCGGTCATTATCTTAGCCTGGTCTACCATCTACTGTGAATATATTACCCTGGTCTACCATCCCCAGTCATTATATTACCCTGGTCTACCATCTACTGTCATTATATTACCCTGGTCTCCCCTCTACTGTCATTATATTACCCTGGTATACCATCCACTGTCATTATATTACCCTGGTCTACCATCTACTGTCATTATATTACCCTGGTCTGCCATCTACTGTCATTATATTACCCTGGTCTACCCTCTACTGTCATTATATTACCCTGGTCTCTACTGTCATTATATTCACCCTGGTCTACCATCTACTGTCATTATATTACCCTACTCTCCCCTGGTCTACCCTTCTACTGTCATTATATTACCCTGGTCTACCATCTACTGTCATTATATTACCCTGGTCTACCATCTACTGTCATTATATTACCCTGGTCTCTACTGTCATTATATTACCCTGGTCTACCATCTACTGTCATTATATTACCCTGGTCTACCATCTACTGTCATTATATTACCCTGGTCTCTCCTGTCATTATATTACCCTGGTCTACCATCTACAGTCATTATATTCACCCTGGTCTACCATCTACTGTCATTATATTACCCTGGTCTGCCATCTACTGTCATTATATTACCCTGGTCTACCCTCTACTGTCATTATATTACCATGGTCTATCTACTGTCATTATATTACCCTGGTCTACCATCTACTGTCATTATATTACCCTGGTCTCTACTGTCATTATATTACCCTGGTCTACCATCTACTGTCATTATATAACCCTGGACTACCATCTACTGTCATTATATTACCCTGTTCTACCATCTACTGTCATTATATTACCCTGGTCTACCATCTACTGTCATTATATTACCCTGGTCTACCCTCTACTGTCATTATATTACCCTGGTCTCCATCTACTGTCATTATATTACCCTGGTCTACCATCTACTGTCATTATATTACCCTGGTCTAAACTCTACTGTCATTATATTACCCTGGTCTGCCATCTACTGTCATTATATTACCCTGGTCTACCATCTACTGTCATTATATTACCCTGGTCTACCCTCTACTATCATTATATTACCCTGGTCTACCATCTACTGTCACTATATTACCCTGGTCTACCATCTACTGTCATTATATTACCCTGGTCTACCATTTACTGTCATTATATTACCCTGGTCTACCATCTACTGTCATTATATTACCCTGGTCTACCATCTACTGTCATTATATTACCCTGGTCTACCCTCTACTGTCATTATATTACCCTGGTCTACCATTTACTGTCATTATATTACCCTGGTCTACCCTCTACTGTCATTATATTAGCCTGGTCTACCATCTACTGTCATTATATTACCCTGGTCTACCATCCCCGGTCATTATCTTAGCCTGGTCTACCATCTACTGTGAATATATTACCCTGGTCTACCATCCCCAGTCATTATATTACCCTGGTCTACCATCTACTGTCATTATATTACCCTGGTCTCCCCTCTACTGTCATTATATTACCCTGGTATACCATCCACTGTCATTATATTACCCTGGTCTACCATATTCTGTCATTATATTACCCTGGTCTGCCATCTACTGTCATTATATTACCCTGGTCTACCATCTACTGTCATTATATTACCCTGGTCTACCCTCTACTGTCATTATATTAGCCTGGTCGACCATCTACTGTCATTATATTACCCTGGTCTACCATCCCTGTCATTATATTACCCTGGTCTACCATCTACTGTCATTATATTACCCTGGTCTACCATCTACTGTCATTATATTACCCTGGTCTCTAATGTCATTAAATTACCCTGGTCTACCATCCACTGTCACTATATTACCCTGGTCTACCATCTACTGTCATTATATTACCCTGATCTACCATCCCTGTTATTATATTACCCTGGTCTAAACTCTACTGTCATTATATTACCCTGTTCTACCATCTACTGTCATTATATTACCCTGGTCTACCATCCCCTGTCATTACATTACCCTGGTCTAAACTCTACTGTCATTATATTACCCTGGTCTGCCATCTACTGTCATTATATTACCCTGGTCTACCATCTACTGTCATTATAATACCCTGGTCGACCCTCTACTGTCATTATATTACCCTGGTCTACCATCTACTGTCACTATATTACCCTGGTCTACCATCTACAGTCATTATATTTCCCTGGTCTACCATCTACTGTCATTATATTACCCTGGTCTACCATCTAATGTCATTATTATTTCCCTCGTCTACCATCTACTGTGATTATATTACCCTGGTCTACCATCTACTGTCATTATATTACCCTGATCTACCATCCCCTGTTATTATATTACCCTGGTCTAAACTCTACTGTCATTATATTACCCTGTTCTACCATCTACTGTCATTATATTACCCTGGTCTACCACCCCCTGTCATTACATTACCCTGGTCTAAACTCTACTGTCATTATATTACCCTGGTCTACCATCCCCTGTCATTATATTACCCTGGTTTATATTACCCTGGTCTACCATCTCCTGTCATTATATTACCCTGGTCTACCATCTACTGTCATTATATTACCCTGGTCTACCATCTACTGTCATTATATTACCCTACTCTCCCCTGGTCTCCCTTCTACTGTCATTATATTACCCTGGTCTACCATCTACTGTCATTATATTACCCTGGTCTACCCTCTACTGTCATTATATTACCCTGGTCTCTACTGTCATTATATTACCCTGGTCTACCATCCTACTGTCATTATATAACCCTGGTCTACCATCCAATGTAATTATATAACCCTGGACTACCATCTACTGTCATTATATTACCCTGGTCTACCATCTAATGTCATTATATTTCCCTGGTCTACCATCTACTGTCATTATATTACCCTGGTCTACCATCTACTGTCATTATATTACCCTGGCCTACCCTCTACTGTCATTATATTACCCTGGCCTACCCTCTACTGTCATTATATTACCCTGGTCTACCATCTACTGTCATTATAGTACCCTCTACTGTCATTATATTACCCTGGTCTACCATCTACTGTCATTTTATTACCCTGGTCTACCATCTACTGTCATTATATTAACCTGGTCTACCATCTACTGTCATTATATTACCCTGGTCTACCATCTACTGTCATTATATTACCCTCTACTGTCATTATATTACCCTGGTCTACCATCTACTGTCATTATATTACCCTGGTCAACCATGTACTGTCATTATATTACCCTGGTCTACCCTCTACTGTCACTATATTACCCTGGTCTACCATCTACTGTCATTATATTACCCTGGTCTACCCTCTACTTTCATTATATTACCCTGGTCTACCATCTACTGTCATTATATTACACTGGTCTACCATCTACTGTCATTATATTACCCTCTACTGTCATTATATTACCCTGGTCTACCATCTACCTTCATTATATTACACTGGTCTACCATCTACTGTCATTATATTACCCTGGTCTACCATCTACTGTCATTATATTACCCTGGTCTACCATCTACTGTCATTATATTAACCTGGTCTACCATCTACTGTCATTATATTACCCTGGTCTACCATCTACTGTCATTATATTAACCTTTTCTACCATCTACTGTCATTATATTACCCTGGTCTACCATCCACTGTGACTATATTACACTCTACTGTCATTATATTACCCTGGTCTACCATCTACTGTCATTATATTACCCTATTTCTACCATCAACTGTCATTGTATTACCCTGGTCTACCCTCTACTGTCATTATATTACCCTGGTCTACTGTCATTATATTACCCTGGTCTACCATCTAATGTCATTAGATTACCCTGGTCGACCTTCTACTGTCATTATATTACCCTGGTCTACCATCTACTGTCATTATATTACCCTGGTCTACCCTCTACTGTCATTATATTACCCTGGTCTACCATCTACTGTCATTATATTAACCTCTACTGTCATTATATTACCCTGGTCTACCTTCTACTGTCATTATATTAACCTGGTCTAGCATCTACTGTCACTATATTACCCTCTACTGTCATTATATTACCCTGGTCTACAATATACTGTCTCTATATTACCCTCTACTGTCATTATTTTACCCTGGTCTACCATCTACTGTCATTATATTACCCTGGTATACCATCTACTGTCATTATATTGACCTGGTCTAACATCTACTGTCATTATAGTACCCTCTACTGTCATTATATTACCCTGCTCTACCATCTACTGTCATTATATTAACCTGGTCTACCATCTACTGTCATTATATTACCCAGGTCTACCATCTACTGTCATTATATTACCCTGGTCTACCATCTACTGTCATTATATTAACCTGGTCTACCATCTACTGTCATTATATTACCCTGGTCTACCATCTACTGTGATTATATTAACCTGTTTTACCATCTACTGTCATTTTATTACCCTGGTCTACAATCTACTGTCATTATATTACCCTGGTCTACCATCTACTGTCACTATATTACCCTGGTCTAAACTCTACTGCCATTATATTACCCTGGTCTACCATCTACTGTCACTAGATTACACTGGTCTACCCTCTACTGTCATTATATTACCCTGGTATACCATCTACTGTCATTATATTAACCTGGTCTACCATCTACTGTCATTATATTACCTGGTCTACCATCTACTGTCATTATATTACCCTGGTCTACCCTCTACTGTCATTATATTACCCTGGTCTACCATCTACTGTCATTATATTACCCTGGTCTACCATCTACTGTCATTATATTACCCTGGTCTACCATCTACTGTCATTATATTACCCTGGTCTACCATCTACTGTCATTATATTACCCTGGTCTACCATCTACTGTCATTTTATTACCCTGGTCTACCATCTACTGTCATTATATTAACCTGGTCTACCATCTACTGTCATTATATTACCCTGGTCTACCATCTACTGTCATTATATTACCCTGGTCTACCATCTACTGTCATTGTATTACCCTGGTCTACCCTCTACTGTCATTATATTACCCTGGTCTAATGTCATTATATTACCCTGGTCTACCATCTAATGTCATTAGATTACCCTGGTCTACCTTCTACTGTCATTATATTACCCTGGTCTACCATATACTGTCATTATATTATCCTGGTCTAGCATCTACTGTCATTATATTACCCTGGTCTACCTTCTACTGTCATTATATTAACCTGGTCTAGCATCTACTGTCACTATATTACCCTCTACTGTCATTATATTAATCAAATCAAATTTATTTATGTAGCCCTTCGTACATCAGCTGATATCTCAAAGTGCTGTACAGAAACCCAGCCTAAAACCCCAAACAGCAAGCAATGCAGGTGTAGAAGCACAGTGGCTAGGAAAAACTCCCTAGAGAGGCCAAAACCTAGGAAGAAACCTAGAGAGGAACCAGGCTATGTGGGGTGGCCAGTCCTCTTCTGGCTGTGCCGGGTGGAGATTATAACAGAACATGGCCAAGATGTTCAAATGTTCATAAATGACCAGCATGGTCGTATAATAATAAGGCAGAACAGTTGAAACTGGAGCAGCAGCACGATCAGATGGACTGGGGACAGCAAGGAGTCATCATGTTCATATTACCCTGGTCTACAATCTACTGTCACTATATTACCCTCTACTGTCATTATTTTACCCTGGTCTACCATCTACTGTCATTATATTACCCTGTTCTACCATCGACTGTCATTATATTACCTTGGTCTACCCTCTACTGTCATTATATTACCCTGGTCTACTGTCATTATATTACCCTGGTCTACCATCTACTGTCATTATATTACCCTGGTCTACCATCTACTGTCATTATATTAACCTCTACTGTCATTATATTACCCTGGTCTACCATCTACTGTCATTATATTACACTGGTGTCACGCCCTGGTCAAAGTATTTTGTGTTTATCTTTATGTATTTGGTCAGGCCAGGGTGTGGCATGGGGTTTTTGTAATTGTGGTGTGTTTGTCTTGGGGTTTTGGTGGTGGTATTGGGATTGTAGTTTAGTGGGTTGTCTAGCAAGGTCTATGGCTGTCTGGAGTGGTTCTCAATCAGAGGCAGGTGCTTATCGTTGTCTCTGATTGGGAACCATATTTAGGCAGCCATATTCTTTGAGTTTGTCGTGGGTGATTGTCCTGAGTGTCTTGATGTCCTTGTTTGATGTTAGTTGACACAAGTATAGGCTGTTTTCGGTTTCTCGTCTCGTTTCGTTTATTGTTTGTAGTGTTCGTGTTTAGTCGTGTTTACGTTTGTTTAAATAAACATGGATCACAATCGACACGCTGCAGTTTGGTCCGACTCTCCTTCACTATATGAAAACCGTTACAGAATCACCCACCACCAACGGACCAAGCGGCGTGTCAACAGGCAGGAGCAGCCGAAAGAGGAGAGGCAACAAAGGCAGCAACAGCGGCGCAATGAGGATTGGACATGGGACGATATATTGGATGGCAAGGGTTGCTACACATGGGAGGAGATCCTGGCGGGAAGGGATCGCCTTCCATGGGAACAGGTGGAGGCACTTAGGAGAGCAGAGGCAGCCGGAGAGAGGAGCCGGCGATACGAGGGAACACGGTTGGCAAGAAAGCCCGGGAGTCAGCCCCAAAAATTTCTTGGGGGGGGGCTCACAGGGAGTATGGCTATGCCAGGTAGGAGACCTGCGCAAACTCCCTGTGCTTACCGGGGGGCTGGAGAGACCGGGCAGGCACCGTGTTATGCTGTGGAGCGCACGGTGTCTCCAGTGCGGGTGCACAGCCCGGTTCGGTATATTCCAGCTTCGCGTATCGGCCGGGCTAGATTGAACGTCGAGCCAAATGCCATGAAGCCAGCTCTACGCATTTGGTCCCCAGTGCGTCTCCTTGGGCCGGCTTACATGGCACCAGCCTTGCGCTCGGTGTCTCCGGTTCGCCTGCATAGCCCAGTGCGGGCTATTCCACCTCGCCGCACTGGCAGGGCAACCGAGAGCATTCAACCAGGTAAGGTTGGGCAGGCTCGGTGCTCAAGAGCTCCAGTGTGCCTGCACGGCCCGGTCTATCCGTCACCACCTCCACGCACCAGTCCTCCGGTGGCAGCCCCCCGCACTAGGCTGTCTCTCCGGCCCATCCTTACGGGGGCTCCCTCTTCTCCAGCGCTGCCAGAGCCTTTCTCCTCTCCTGCGCTGCAGGAGTCTCCCGCCTGTTCAGCGCAGCCAGAGCCTTACTCCGACACAGCGCTGCAGGAGTCTCCCGCCTGTTCAGCGCAGCCAGAACTGCCAGTCTGCATGAAGCAGCCAGAGCTGTCAGTCTACATGAAGCAGCCAGAGCTGTCAGTCTACATGGAGCAGTCAGAGCTGTCAGTCTGCATGGAGCAGCCAGAGCTGTCAGTCTACATGAAGCAGCCCGAGCTGCCAGTCTGCATGAAGCAGCCAGTCTACATGGAGCAGCCAGAGCTGTCAGTCCGCATGGAGCGGCCAGAGCTGTCAGTCTATATGAAGCAGCCCGAGCTGCCAGTCTGCATGAAGCAGCCAGTCTACATGGAGCAGCCAGAGCTGTCAGTCTGCATAAAGCAGCCAGAGCTGTCAGTCTGCATGGAGCGGCCAGTCTGCATGGAGCTGCCAGTCTGCATGGAGCTGCCAGTCTGCATGGAGCTGCCAGTCTGCAAGGAGCTGCCAGTCTGCACGGAGCTGTCAGTCTGCACGGAGCTGTCAGTCTGTAAGGAGCTGCCAGTCTGCAAGGAGCTGCCAGTCAGCACGGAGCCGCCAGAGCGGTCAGTCTGTAAGAAGCCGCCAGAGCTGTCAGCCTATATGGAGCAGCTAGTGCCGCCAGTCTGCCCAGCGCCGCCAGTGCCCCCAGTCTGCCCAGCGTCGCAAGTCTGCCCAGCGCCGTCAGTCTGCCCAGCATCGCCAGTCTGCCCAGCATCGCCAGTTTGCCCAGCACCGCCAGTCTGCCCAGCATCGCCAGTCTGCCCAGCGCCGCCAGTCTGCCCAGCGCCGCCAGTCTGCCCAGCGCCGCCAGTCTGCCCAGCGCCGCCAGTCTGCCCAGCGCCGCCAGTCTGCCCAGCGCCGCCAGTCTGCCCAGCGCCGCCAGATCTGCCAGTCAGCCAGACTCTTCCAGATCTGCCAGTCAGCCAGACTCTTCCAGATCTGCCAGTCAACCAGACTCTTCCAGATCTGCCAGTCAACCAGACTCTTCCAGATCTGCCAGTCAACCAGACTCTTCCAGATCTGCCAGTCAACCTGACTCTTCCAGATCTGCCAGTCAACCAGACTCTTCCAGATCTGCCAGTCAACCAGACTCTTCCAGATCTGCCAGTCAACCAGACTCTTCCAGATCTGCCAGTCAGCCAGGATCTGCCAGTCAGCCAGGATCTGCCAGTCAGCCAGGATCTGCTGAAACCACCAGCCAGCCAGGAGCTGGTAGATCTATCTACCTGCCTGAGCTTCCTCTCACTCCTGAGCTTCCTCTCACTCCTGAGCTTTCTCTCACTCCTGAGCTTTCTCTCACTCCTGAGCTTTCTCTCACTCCTGAGCTTTCTCTCACTCCTGAGCTTTCTCTCACTCCTGAGCTTTCTCTCACTCCCGAGCTTCCCCTCAGTCCTAGCTGCCTGTCATTATATGTCCTTCAGTCCCGATCTGCTCCTCAGTCCAGTGGGGTTCTGGGTGAGGACTACTAGGCCATGGTCGGCGGCGAGGGTGGACTATCCAGGGACGAAGGGAGAGGGGACTAAGACATTAAAGGAGTGGGGTCCACGTCCTGCGCCGGAGCCGCCACCATGGACAGACGCCCACCCGGACCCTCCCTATTGTTTTGAGGTGCGTTCGGGAGTCCGCACCTTAGGGGGGGGGTTCTGTCACGCCCTGGTCAAAGTATTTTGTGTTTATCTTTATGTATTTGGTCAGGCCAGGGTCTGGCATGGGGTTTTTGGTGGTGGTATTGGGATTGTAGTTTAGTGGGTTGTCTAGCAAGGTCTATGGCTGTCTGGAGTGGTTCTCAATCAGAGGCAGGTGCTTATCGTTGTCTCTGATTGGGAACCATATTTAGGCAGCCATATTCTTTGAGTTTGTCGTGGGTGATTGTCCTGAGTGTCTTGATGTCCTTGTTTGATGTTAGTTGACACAAGTATAGGCTGTTTTCGGTTTCTCGTCTCGTTTCGTTTATTGTTTGTAGTGTTCGTGTTTAGTCGTGTTTACGTTTGTTTAAATAAACATGGATCACAATCGACACGCTGCAGTTTGGTCCGACTCTCCTTCACTATATGAAAACCGTTACAACTGGTCTACCCTCTACTGTCATTATGTTACGCTGGTCTACCATCTACTGTCATTATATTATCCTGGTCTACCATCTACTGTCATTATATTACCCTGGTCTACCTTCTACTGTCATTATATTAACCTAGTCTACAAACTACTGTCACTATATTACCCAGGTCTACCATCGACTGTCATTATATCACCAGGTCTACCATCTACTGTCATTATATTACCCTGGTCTTCAATCTACTGTCATTATATTACCCTGGTCTACCATCTACTGTGACCAAATTACCCTCTACTGTCATTATTTTACCCTGGTCTACCATCTACTGTCATAATATTACCCTGTTCTACCATCGACTGTCATTGTATTACCCTGGTCTACCCTCTACTGTCATTATATTACCCAGGTCTACCATCGACTGTCATTATATTACCCTGGTCTACCATCTACTGTGACCAAATTACCCTCTACTGTCTTTATTTTTCCCTGGTCTACCATCTACTGTCATTATATTACCCTGTTCTACCATCGACTGTCATTGTATTACCCTGGTCTACCCTCTACTGTCATTATATTACCCTGGTCTACTGTCATTATATTACCCTGTTCTACAATCTACAGTCAATATATTACCCTGGTCTACCTTCTACTGTCATTATATTACCCTGGTCTACCATCTACTGTCATTATATTACCCTGGTCTACCCTTACTGTCATTATATTACCCTGGTCTACCATCTACTGTCATTATATTAACCTCTACTGTCATTATATTACCCTGGTCTACCATCTACTGTCATTATATTACCCTGGGCTACCATATTCTGTCACTATATTACCCTGGTCTACCATGTACTGTAATTATATTACCCTGGTCTACCATCTAATGTCATTAGATTACTCTGGTCGACCTTCTACTGTCATTATATTACCCTGGTCTACCATCTACTGTCATTATATTACCCTGGTCTACCCTCTACAGTCATTATATTACCCTGGTCTACCTCTACAGTCATTATATTACCCTGGTCTACCATCTACTGTCATTATATTACCCTGATCTACACTCTACTGTCATTATATTACCCTGGTCTACCATCTACTGTCATTATATTACCCTGGTCTACCTTCTACTGTCATTATATTACCCTGGTCTACCATCTACTGTCATTATATTATCCTGGTCTAGCATCTACTGTCATTATATTACCCTGGTCTACCTTCTACTGTGACCAAATTACCCTCTACTGTCATTATTTTACCCTGGTCTACCATCTACTGTCATAATATTACCCTGTTCTACCATCGTCTGTCATTGTATTACCCTGGTCTACCCTCTACTGTCATTATATTACCCTGGTCTACTGTCATTATATTACTCTGGTCTACCATCTAATGTCATTAGATTACTCTGGTTGACCTTCTACTGTCATTATATTACCCTGGTCTACCATCTACTGTCATTATATTACCCTGGTCTACCCTCTACTGTCATTATATTACCCTGGTCTACCATCTACTGTCATTATATTAACCTCTACTGTCATTATATTACCCTGGTCTACCATCTACTGTCATTATATTACCCTGATCTACCCTCTACTGTCATTATATTACCCTGGTCTACCATCTACTGTCATTATATTACCCTGGTCTACCTTCTACTGTCATTATATTACCCTGGTCTACCATCTACTGTCATTATATTATCCTGGTCTAGCATCTACTGTCATTATATTAACCTGGTCTAGCATCTACTGTCACTATATTACCCTCTACTGTCATTATATTACCCTGGTCTACCAATCTACTGTCACTATATTACCAGGTCTACCATCGACTGTCATTATATCACCAGGTCTACCATCTACTGTCATTATATTACCCTGGTCTACAATCTACTGTCATTATATTACCCTGGTCTACCATCTACTGTCATTATAAACCTAGTCTACCATCTACTGTCATTAGATTACCCTGGTCTGACCATCTACTGTCATTATATTACCCTGTTCTACCATTACTGTCATTATATTACCTGGTCTACCCTCTACTGTCATTATATTACCCTGGTTACCATCTACTGTCATTATATTACCCTGTTCTACCTCTACTGTCATTATATTACCCTGGTCTTCTACTGTCATTATATTACCCTGATCTACCATCTACTGTCATTATATTACCCTGGTCTACCATCTACTGTCATTATATTATCCTGGTCTACCATCTACTGTCATTATATTAACCTAGTCTACAAACTACTGTCATTATATTACCCTGGTCTACCATCTACTGTCAATATATTACCCTGGTCTTCAATCTACTGTCATTATATTACCCAGGTCTACCATCTACTGTCATTATATTACCCTGGTCTTCAATCTACTGTCATTATATTACCCTGGTCTACCATCTACTGTCATTATATTACCCTGTCTACCATCACTGTCATAGATTACCTGGTCTACCATCTACTGTCATTATATTACCCTGGTCTACCATCGACTGTCATTATATTACCCTGGTCTACCATCTACTGCTGTCATTATATTACCCTGGTCTACCATCGACTGTCATTATATTACCCTGGTCTACCATCTACTGTGACCAAATTTCTACTGTCTTTATTTTTCCCTGGTCTACCATCTACTGTCATTATATTACCCTGTTCTACCATCGACTGTCATTGTATTACCCTGGTCTACCCTCTACTGTCATTATATTACCCTGGTCTACTGTCATTATATTACCCCTGTTCTACACTCCTACAGTCAATATATTACCCTGGTCTACCTTCTACTGTCATTATATTACCCTGGTCTACCATCTACTGTCATTATATTACCCTGGTCTACCCTTTACTGTCATTATATTACCCTGGTCTACCATCTACTGTCATTATATTAACCTCTACTGTCATTATATTACCCTGGTCTACCATCTACTGTCATTATATTACCCTGGGCTACCATATTCATTATATTCACTCTAATGTCATTATATTACCCTGGTCTACCATCTACTGTAATTATATTACCCTGTCTACCATCTAATGTCATTAGATTACCCTGGTCGACCATTCTACTGTCATTATATTACCCTGGTCTACCATCTACTGTCATTATATTACCCTGGTCTACCATCTACTGTCATTATATTACCCTGGTCTACCATCTACTGTCATTATATTACCCTGGTCTACCATCTACTGTCATTATATTACCCAAATCTACACTCTACTGTCATTATATTACCCTGGTCTACCATCTACTGTCATAATATTATCCTGTTCTACCATCTACTGTCATTATATTACCCTGGTCTACCATCTACTGTCATTATATTATTTTCTGGTCTGGCATCTACTGTCATTATATTACCCTGTCTTACCATCTCTGTCATTGTATTACCCTCTACTGTCATTATATTACCCTGGTCTACCATCTACTGTCATTATATTACCCTGGTCTACCATCTCTGTCATTATATTACCCTGGTGACCCTCTACTGTCATTATATTACCCTGGTCTACCATCTACTGTCATTATATTACCCTGGTCTACCATCTACTGTCATTATATTACCTGGTCTACCATCTACTGTCATTATATTACCCTGGTCTACCATCTACTGTCATTATATTACCTGGTCTACCATCTACTGTCATTATATTACCCTGGTCTACCATCTACTGTCATTATATTATCCTGGTCTACCATCTACTGTCATTATATTAACCTGGTCTACCATCTACTGTCATTTATATTACCCTGGTCTACCATCTACTGTCATTATATTACCCTGGTCTAGCATCTACTGTCATTATATTAACCTGGTCTACCATCTACTGTCACTATATTACCAGGTCTACCATCTACTGTCATTATATTACCCTGGTCTACAATCTACTGTCATTATATTAACCTGGTCTACCATCGACAGTCATTATATTACCCTCTACTGTCATTATATTACCCTGGTCTACAATCTACTGTCATTATATTACCCTGGTCTACCATTGACTGTCATGTCATATTACCCTGGTCTACCATCTACTGTCATTATATTACCCTTTCTACCATCTGACTGTCATTATATTACCCTGGTCTACCTCTACTGTCATTATATTACCCTGTTCTACCTGTCATTATTTTACCCTGGTCTACCATCTACTGTCATTATATTACCCTGGTCTACCATCTACTGTCATTATGTTATCCTGGTCTACCCTCTACTGTCATTATATGACCCTGGTACCATTTTTACTGTCATTATATTACCCTGTTTACCAGCTACTGTCAGTATATTACCAGGTCTACCTTCGACTGTCATTGTGTTACGCTGGTCTGCATCTACTGTCATTATATTACCCCTGGTCTTCCATCTACTGTCATTATATTACCCCTGGTCTACCATCTACTGTCATTATATTACCCTGGTCTACCTTCTACTGTCATTTATATTAACCTAGTCTACCATCTACTGTCATAATATTGCAGGTTCTACCATCGACTGTCATTATATCACCAGGTCTACCATCTACTGTTGCTTATATTACCAGGTCTTTCCAATCTACTGTCATTATATTACCCTGGTCTACCATCTACTGTGACAAATTACCCTCTACTGTCATTGTTTACCCTGGTCTACCATCTACTGTCATAATTTTACCCTGTTCTACCATCGACTGTCATTATATTACCCTGTTCTACCATCTACTGTCATTATATTACCCAGGTCTACCATCGACTGTCATTATATTACCTCTGGTCTACCATCTACTGTCACCAAATTACCCTTTGTTCTACACCCTGTCTTTATTTTTTTCCCTGGTCTACCTTTTCTACTGTCATTATATTACCCTGTTCTGCCATCTACTGTCATTTGTATTACCCTGGTCTACCCTCTACTGTCATTATACCTGGTCTACTGTCATTATATTACCCTGTTCTGCATTTACAGTCAATATATTTACTTACCGTCTACAATGTCATTATCTAGGTTACCTGGTCTACCATCTATGTCATTACTTGTTGCCCTGGTCTACCCTCTACTGTCATTATATTGACCCTGATCTACCATCTACTGTCATTTATATTCCCTGGTCTACCATCTACTGTCATTATATTGACCTGATCTACCATCTACTGTCATTATATTACCTGGTCTACCATCTACTGTCACTGTTTATATTACCCTGGTCTACCATCTACTGTCATTATATTACCCTGGTCTACCATCTACTGTCATTATATTACCCTGGTCATTACCCTCTACTGTCATTATATTACCCTGGTCTACCATCTACTGTCATTATATTACCCTCTACTGTCATTATATTACCCTGGTCTACCATCTACTGTCATTATATTACCTGATTCTGCCATCTGTCATTATATTACCCTGGTCTTTTACATCTACTGTCGTTATATTACCCTGGTCTACCTTCTACTGTCTATTACCCTGGTCTGCCCAAATCTCCTGTCATTATATTACCCTGGTCTACCATCTACTGTCGTTTTATTACCCTGGTCTCTGCATTTTCTGTGACCCAAAATTGCCTCATTGTCATGGTATTTTACCTGGTCTGCATTCTGCTGTCATAATATTACCCTGTTCTACCATCGTCTGTCATTGTATTGGCCCCTGGTCTACCATCTACTGTCATTATATTACCCTGGGCTACCATATTCTGTCACTATATTACCCTGGTCTACCATGTACTGTAATTATATTACCCTGGTCTACTGTCATTATATTACCCTGGTCTACCATCTAATGTCATTAGATTACTCTGGTCGACCTTCTACTGTCATTATATTACCCTGGTCTACCCTCTACAGTCAATATATTACCCTGGTCTACCATCTACTGTCATTATATTAACCTTCTACTGTCATTATATTACCTTGTCTACTATTTACTGTCATTATATACTTCCTGATTTACACTTTGCATTGTCATTATATACTTGGTTCACATTTCCATTGTCATTATATATCTTTCCTTTGCTTCCATCTTTTCGGCTTGTCAATATATTACTCTGATCATTATCATTACTATATTATCCTGTCTAGCATTCACGTCATTATATTACCTTGTCTACCATCTACTGTCATTATATTACCCTGGTCTACCATCTACTGTCATTATATTACCCTGGTCTACCATCTACTGTCATTATATTACCCTGGTCTACCATCTACTGTCATTATATTACCCTGGTCTACCATCTACTGTCATTATATTACCCTGGTCTACCATCTACTGTCATTATATTACCCTGGTCTACCATCTACTGTCATTATATTAGCTCTCTACTGTCATTATATTACCCTGGTCTACCATCTACTGTCATTATATTAACCTGGTCTACCATCTACTGTCATTATATTACCCTGGTCTACAATCTACTGTCATTATCTTACCCTCTACTGTAATTATATTACCCTGGTCTACCATCTACTGTAATTATGTTTCCCTGGTCTACCTTCTACTGTCATTATATTACCCTGGTATACCATCTACTGTCATTATATTACCCTGGTCTACCCTCTACTGTCATTATATTACCCTGGTCTACTGTCATTATATTACCCTGGTCTACCATCTACTGTAATTATATTACCCTGGTCTACCTTATACTGTCATTATATTACCCTGGTCTACCCTCTACTGTCATTATATTACCCTGGTCTACCATCTACTGTCATTATATTACCCTGGTCTACCCATCTACTGTCATTATATTACCCTGGTCTACCATCTACTGTCATTATATTACCCTGGTCTACCATCTACTGTCATTGATATTACACCTCTACTGTCATTATATTACCCTGGTCTACCATCTACTGTCATGATATTACCCTGGTCTACCATCTACTGTCATTATATTACCCTGGTCTACCATCTACTGTCATTATATTACCCTGGTCTACCATCTACTGTCATTATATTACCCTATACTGTCATTATATTACCCTGGTCTACCATCTACTGCCATTATATTACCCTGGTCTACCATCTACTGTCATTATATTACCCTGGTCTACCATCTACTGTCATTATATTACCCTGGTCTACCATCTACTGTCATTATATTACCCTGGTCTACCATCTACTGTCATTATATTACCCTGGTCTACCATCTACTGTCATTATATTACCATCTACTGTCATTATATTACCCTGGTCTACCATCTACTGTCATTATATTACCCTGGTCTACCATCTACTGTCATTATATTACCCTGGTCTACCATCTACTGTCATTATATTACCCTGGTCTACCATCTACTGTCATTATATTACCCTGGTCTACCATCTACTGTCATTATATTACCCTGGTCTACCATCTACTGTCATTATATTACCCTGGTCTACCATCTACTGTCATTATATTACCCTGGTCTACCATCTACTGTCATTATATTACCCTGGTCTCACTGTCATTATATTACCCTGGTCTACCATCTACTGTCATTATATTACCCTGGTCTACCATCTACTGTCATTATATTACCCTGGTCTACCATCTACTGTCATTATATTACCCTGGTCTACCATCTACTGTCATTATATTACCCTGGTCTACCTTCTACTTGTTGCTTATAGAATACACCCTGTTCTACTATCGACTGTCATTTTATTACCCTTGGTCTACAATCTTCTGTCACTATATTACCCTGCTCTACCATCTACTGTCATTATATTAACATCCACTATACAAGGCCCATCTACTGTCATTATATTACCCTGGTCTACCATCTACTGTCAATATATTACCCTGGTCTACCATCTGCTGTCATTATATTAACCTGGTCTACCATCTGCTGTCATTATATTACCCTCTACTGTCGTTATATTACCCTGGTTCTACCATCTACTGTTATTATATTGCCTGGTCTACCATTTATTTCCTTGATATTGCCTGGTTTCTTATTTATTTCATTGTCATTATATATTCTTATTTCTATTTATCAATTGTCATTATATTACCCTGGTCTACCTGTCTACTGTCATTATATTACCCTTACCATCTGTCATTATATTACCATCTGTCATTATATTGCACCCTGGTCTACCATCTGTCTGGTTTGACCTTCTACTGTCATTATATTACCCTGGTCTATCATCTACTGTCATATATTACTCTGGTCTACCATCTACTGTCATTATATTGCCTGGTCTACCATCTACTGTCATTATATTAACCTGGTCTACCATCTACTGTCATGATATTGCCCTGGTCTAACATCCACTGTCATTATATTACCCTGGTCTAACATCCACTGTGACCAAATTACCCTCTGTCACTATATACCATCTACTGTCATTATATTACCCTGGTCTACCATCGACTGTCATTGTATTACCCTGGTCTACTCATCTACTGTCATTGTATTACCCTGGCTCCACCCTCTACTGTCATTTATATTACCCTGGTCGACATTTCCATTATATTACCCTTGTTCTACCATCTACTGTCATTATATTAACCTGGTCTATACCTTCACTGTCATTTTATTACCCTGGTCTACCATCTACTGTGATAAATTTATATTACCCCTGGTCACCATCTGTCATTATATTACCCTGGCCTACCCTCTACTGTCATTTTTATTACCCTGGTCTACCATCTACTGTCATCATATTACCCCCTGTCTACCATCTACTGTAATTATATTACCCTGTTCTACTATCGACTGTCATTTTATTACCCTGGTCTGCAATCTACTGTCA